>NC_056730.1:624450607-624475031 GCF_019279795.1 Protopterus annectens
GACACAGTGTGTAAAGCAATGGAGATCTTGCGATCTCCGTTGCTTTTAAACCTGTCTCGCTATGTTAAATGAGTTTAACATAGCGAGACAGCTTTAAAATAAGCAACGGAGATCTCCGCTGCTTATTTTAAAGCTGTCTCGCTATGTTAAACCCATTTAACATAGCGAGATAAAGCAACGGAGATCTTGCGTTCTCCGTTGCTTTTGCCCACAGCTCTGATGTACTCGTAGGCATGCGCAGTACATCAGAACCGCCGGAATACCAGACAGCTGCGGAAGGGCAGCAAAGAGGCATTATACAATGCCATTATTTAAGAAAAGTAATTATTTCTTTTCTTAAATAATGTCATTAGATATAATAACTCACTTCTGGGTGTGGGTAATGCTGGATTTACCCACGGTTGTCTTTGTTTGGTCCCTCGGGCTTCGCCCTCGGGACCAAACCACGCCAACCGTGGGTAAATCCAGCATTACCCACACCCAGGCGTGGGTTATTGCTATAATATTTGTATGTCAGAGTGTAAAATATGAAACATGGCAGTGCTGTCTCTGCTTATAAGACATGAATACTGTATTGTGACTCCATTTCTTTAGACAAGATGAAGAATTACTTATAACCCTGGGACCATAGGGGGAACCAGTCACGTGCAATGCTGCCAGAAAGTGCCTAGGCATGTGTAGGATGCAGTGTAGAATTGGAAACAAAGTTTGAGCAGTAAGCACAACATGCACATTGAGTGATTCAGATAAAGTGATTAGTTGAGGTCTCATTTGTTAATCACCATTTACTTATTTCTTTTTATTTATCCTTTGTTGACCAGGTTAGTCCAACTAGGTTACTATCCTCTTTTCAGGGAAGACCCAAGATGAAATTTGGCCAATACATCAAGGAACTTCTCTACACTATTTGATAGGTGCCATGGGATCTTTTACATCCACCTGTCAACCACCATCTCAAGCAGATGGGACTTCAGTTTAACATCTCATCCAAAGGATGAGGACTAAGACTATGCCTAGATACCCAGATTTGCACAATACAAGTGTAAGATAAGGCAGTAAGCCTCATCTTTGTGATATGAAAGAAACTGTAGAGTTGCAAGGTGAAAAGCCACAACAGATGATTTCATTGCCTGATTAATCAGAGCTGATGGATCAGAGGTTATATGAGGTAAGTGCTATTTTGTCAGCTTAATTTTTTCAGGTATAACTGCAGTGAGATGTGGCAGTACTAAACTACATAATAAATTAATTCTGATATTAGTTTTAGGAATTATGGAATAGGGGGAGGGAGAGTGGTACCAGAAGGCTAATGCTATTGTTATGCTGAAAGACTGTTAGGTATAAGGGGAAACATACCCAACAACAAGTACTTGGAGCACATATGAAGACATTCAGGTCATCCTTGTAGAACAATTTGCCTAGTGTATAGCTTCTAACTATAGCACATGTGTAAGTGTTTTTAACAATAAGAGAAAACACTCGTGCTGCTGAGGTGATTGAGAAGCTTGTGGGTTTTGGCATGTATGGGGAAAAGATTTCAGTAGTGTTATGGGCTTGACATTAGATTAGCTGCATAGATACATATGACTATCAGACATACCACCAGCACCATGATATCCAGACAAGAGGGAAGACAGTGAGATATGGGGTTGCATGAAGTAGTTGTTACCAACATCCTGACATCTCTGTTTTCCATGAAATGCTGTTGCAGGCCTTCCACCACTATGGATGATGGCTCTTTGAGCAGGTTGCTGCCAAATGGGACTACCAAGACCATGCTTGAAGATCACACAGGGAAAGATGTAGTGGCAGGTATTAATGTCATACATGGCCAGGCCTCCAAAGAGCCAATGAGATTACACATGATGAGGAGAAAAAAGCTGTCTGCCTGACATGGGAAGGTAGTTCAATTGGAGGTAGGCCATTGGTCAAGCAACCTCTCGTGGAGACATATTAGTTTCTAGCCTCTTGCAGATGTAATGACAGTTCCTCAGAGTCCCACAGTGTGATGCTGAACATGGGAGCAGAGCTTCCTAGTGCACCAAAAGCATCCATTGGAAATGCCCAAAACACATAGCAGTATTCCTGTATAAAAATATGCTTACTTTCCCTTGCTCTAGTACTCAGTGACCAATTTAGTTAAGCAGTCTGCTTTACATTATACAAGAACAACAGGGATTTAATCTGTGTGGCCATCCACACAAGATATGATATGTTTAAATGATTTGTTTGCAAACATTACTATTATAATATCTGATTTTGAGGTGTGTTTCTGGTGGTGGGTTAAACTTACAGGGAATTGTGCTTTGCCATGTTCACAGATGATTCTTTCTGTAGTACCACCACTGTAAAACTGCCCACACATAATGTTGGGAGGATCTTCAACCTCTGATGAGGATAATGTTGGGAGGATCTTCAACCTCTGATGAGGATGACGACAATGATGATGATGATGATGATGATGGGGATGAGCTAGCATAGTCAACGGATACAGTGTGTGTGTGTGTGTGTGTGTGTGTGTGTGTGTGTGTGTGTGTGTGTGTGTGTGTGTGTGTGTGTGTGTGTCCGTGTGAGCATTTGTGTGTGTGTGTGTGTGTGTGTGTGTGTGTGTGTGTGTGTGTGTGTGTGTGTGTGTGTGTGTATGCGTGTATTTGTGTTTTCGTGTTTTGTACAAAGGGAATGTAACCACTGACTCTCCTATACAAACCTTATACACAGCTCCTCTGCCTGTGGATACCCAGGAACAACACAAGAAAGACAGTTTACTAGGAATTAGTTCATTCAGGGAAGTGTGACAGCCATACAGGACAATAGACAGCATCTGCCACATGCCACATAGGGTCTGAGGAGTACAGTTTAGTGTGGAGACATGGTTAGTGTCTTCTCCCTGAAATAGCTGTATCAATGGCTGTATCAATGTCCACCATGGGGATCCAGTCCACCTTGGATCCCACTGCAGGCCATCCCATCAGTCTGACAAGCCTTATCTGCAATCACATGGAGGCTAAAATCCTGGAACTTATAAACACAGACAGGCAACCCCTTCAAAAACTGACAGTGTCCAGTTTGGGTTGTTGAAATCTGATCTTGTCTCCTGGTCTGATTGACTTCTTTGAATCAAGGTCATCACAGCCCTCAAACCACCTTGGTGGTCCACACAGCCACTCTAGACCTTGCCACCATCTTGGTACAATACTCATGGCATCATAGACTAAATTACTAATTTGGCATTATTCCCTATTGCAAATGGCTTACTGCTAAATGGCTTACTGATAGAACCCACACTGCTTGTAAACTACAAAGACCAGCTCAGCTCAGACAAGTGACAAGTGGTACTCAGTCCTGAGTTCAGTCCTGGGGCGCTCTTGTTTGGCATCTGCTCTTCTCCAGGTACAGGTCAACACTAAAGGGACTCTGGCTAACAAAGTTTGACTATGACCATTAACTGGGAGCCATTTAGTGTGATCAAATGATGGGTGATATACACTAGGGCCTTACAGAAACAGAGCCTTGGTGCATGAGCCTCAAGCTCAGAAGCAATAAAGTAATATATTCCTTTGGGAAAAACATGTATCATGACATGCCATAATATATAGGTGGCAGTAACTTAAACACAGAAAGTGTGACCTAGGGACACAGGTGGACGGTGGTCTGGTCCCACATAACCACATCCCCCACAACAAGCAATCAGAAACTTCTATGTGGCACACCATCACCTGAAGGGCTTCATCCCAGAAAAAAAGAGTCATTTGCCACTGTCCTCATCTCATTCATTATACCCATAAGATACCCAGCCCATTTGGTATGTATCTCTCCAAGATCTACAAAAACTGGAAGGCCAGGGAAATACCACACTAAAGAATCACAGGCCTAAGGCAGAAACCCTCTGCCCTGACCGTAAAAACAAAAAAATACTCTGTCACGGTCACATATCTCAGAAGAAGCTTACTCTGAAGGCTGCATGTCAGGCCAGGGGCTGAAGAGCTGTTGGACGTACACTTAAAAGAAACCTCAAGAAACCCCAATCACAGCTCCAGGGATCTAGGGATGTCATCACAATACACAAAACATGCTGGAGGATAGGAGAGGTTCAGAGACCAGCCAGACTCTAGACTATAGATTGAATATGATGTCCAAACAGAGTCTTTCTGCCTCTTCTCTTCAAGAGGAACCTTTGCGATTTGGAGGGAGAAAGCCAGTATCAGGGGATCAATCCCTATGCCCCTGCAGGACAGGGTCCAGGGAGTAAAAAATGTGTGGGAAAAATAGCCAGGGAATTGTTGCTGGCATAAGCCTATAGGGCCTAGGGCTAGTAAGCCTAGTACCAACCTATGAACCTATGAACCAACACATCTGCAGGTCCATCATGGAGGTACTATAATTCAATATTTGTATGTCAGAGTGTAAGATGAGAAACATGGCAGCACTGTCTGTGCTTATAAGTACCACCACTACCATTTCAGAGTTATTCCAACTAATGTAGGGTGTACACAATGGTCTCCAGGAGTGCATGTCCCATATGTGTGAAAGTTTTGATAGACTGAATCCAATACTAGCACATACCATGTCTTCCCATGCTCACCTGCCATGCATCAGGCACTGTAAAAAAAACATTCTACTGCTACCTCCAGATAAGATGGCCATCATGGCCATGGATGGTCCAGGTCAAAGTCACTCAGTGCTAACTCATCCACAGCTACATCTGTTGTGGGAAGTAACTATGGCCAGAACAGGAAATCCCCAGGGTCGTGGCCATCACAGCAGTGATACATCTGTTAATGGATGTTTGGTCACAATGAAGCAGCATGTCAACATATAACCAGGGCCATAGTGCAACCAATGCAACTCCTGGTAGAGGTAGCACTTGTGGGCAGTTGCATATATGGGATGTCCAACCCTCTGCACTGCATGACCTGAATCTGTCAAGAAGATAAAACTACAGTGCTACATGTACTGCTGGGGCTGTGTCCTGGCAAGCAAACACACTCATACCACCATGTGCTTCACATACATACACACACACACACACACACAGACACACACACAGACACACACACACACACACACACACACACACACACACACACACACACACACACACACACACACACACACACACACACACACACAATGACTCTGGCCCTTCTCAAAGCTTTTTATGCTAATGTCCCCCCAGCAATAACTCACTAACACATCCTGCCCTCAGCACTAAAATATTTGCCTTTGAAAGGTATTGCCACTAACTTCCTCCCCCACCTTTGCAGGTGATGTTAACTGTGCCCTGTTCATTGTACACTGTTTCTTGAGTTGCCTGCATCTGATGTACAATGTAACCAACCTATGCATGGGTAAATTCATTCTCCTACTGGGATTGCATGCATCACTTTTACAGTTGTGTATATGCTTTATTATGGGCTGAAGCTATGTGCAAGCCACTGCTTCTTTGTTAGTAACACTGCATATTACACTTCCCTCTTTCTAGCATGATTTTATTTGTATTTGTTTTCTGGGGTACAGCACTGGTCTTGATGGACTTTTTTCAAACTCAGTCAGGGAGCAGTTCTGGTTAAGTAAATTTCTCAGAGTCACATAGTTAGGCAGTGGAAGCTGACGGAATCAAACCTTGCACCATTGAACTACAGGAAACAACTTGTTAACAGCTCTTTAATCCTCTAACCCAATTCTTCATCCCCTGTACGTGGATCCACCACCAACTAACTCCTCATCAGGCTTGACCTTCACTGTCTGGTGTGCTGGAGGCTGCTCCTCATGCAACTATACACTGTTCTGCAACTGTCTTCTATGTATGATATTGCATAAAATTGCACACATGGAAAATTATTTTGCATATGTGCCACAGTCATACCGCAGGACACTATTGATTAATTTAGGCAATGAAAAAGTGCCTTCAGCTGCCCAAGCACACTCTCCACAATGACCATTTCCACATATACGTGAAGATGTACCAGAGCCACAACACAAGCAGCAGCACATATATATATATATATATATATATATATATATATATATATATATATATATATATATATAGCAGTAAAACAAAAAGACAAGAAAACATACTGTGGGACATCACAATTAAGATACAAAATCTGTACTTGGTCCAATACTTACCAGTAAATATGACCATTTAGTTGTGAAAATGATAGCTGTTGGTAGGGATGCACAACATTTACCATGCCCTGCACACCTATGGCAATGCAGAGTCTACCTCTTGTTGCATGTGGCAGAATTTGTGTATGTTCATAGAAGGTATATGCCACCCTCTGTGTCTAAAGATTTTTGCAAACAATGCTTGCTACATACTGTGTGCAGTAGCTATGACATTAGCACTCTGTCAGTCAGAGGAGGCATATGACATGTCTAAGCAAGGTGCAAAGTTGCCCATTACCTTAGCATGCCATCATTCAAACTCATCATGTAAGATGACCAGGATGTGTGTGTTACTTGATCAGTGGCCTCAACCAGAGCACTGTGTAAGGAACAAATACACTGGTATACATTTATTTATTATTTATTATTTATTTATTTTACATTTGCTGACTGGGAAATTCTGACTGGATACATGCCCATTTTCAGTGGAGGCTCGGGGAGATAAGCTCCACAAATTAATAACAATCAGGTATGAGATTTGTACATAGCATGCAAGTATTCGTAGATAAACACATGATGTAACAAGATTCCATGGTTTTAAAGTTTAAAACTAGAATATTCATTGGACAAGATTCCATAGTTTAAAAGTACAATAGTTACATAGAATGTACAGGTTTCCAGTAATAGCATTGCCTGAGACAAACATAAGTAAGAGGAGGTTGGTGTGAGATGTTAGGGTTCGTTTTGTGAGTAGAGGTTGGGTTTCAAGTTGGAATGTGTACATTTGTGGACTGTTAGGGTGAGTATTAGCAGGTGAAGCACCACAGGGAGGAGGAGGGAAGAGGGTGAGATGACGTGATCATAGGCTTAGAGATGATTACTAGGCTAATGGCCCTAGGAGTCTTTTCAAGCCTAGCCATGCATTCCCAAATATATATGACATGATTTGACACCCCAGTGCAGTTTTAAGGGATGGATATAAGCTTAGACAATGGGTGGTCAAGGATTTACAGGCTGCCGCTGTTCATAAGAGGCACAGTTGCTAGACCAGGAGTGAGTTTCAGATTCTCATAGGTTCATAGATTAGTACTAGGCTAACTACCCTTGTGGCCCATTTTAAGCCTAGCCAATTACCCCATGTGAGAATCAAACCCTGTAACTTTTGTTTGTAAGGCAAACACCTTAACCATTACACCAACCCCCCCACTCCTCCAGCCACTGATCCACTTTATACTTGAATGTGATGAAGGAAGAACACTGCTGAATGACAGGCAGGTAGAAATGCAAAGGTGTATCTATGTTTGAAGTAAATTGAGACGCCTCCATGTTTTTTCCCTTTTTGTGCAGTAGATGGTGTAAATGTGTGGAAGACATTATAGTCCTGCATTGCCAGGATGCTGTATGCGGCTTTAAACCATGTCTCAGCAACTTCACAGTTGTCTATATTTTCCAAGATGAGGTGAGCTTGGAGGGAGTGGAGTAACACTTTTGGATTATCCTGAGTAGACTTAGCTATGTCAGAAGGTTTATCAGGCTGGTAATGCCTAAGAAATGTTCTATAGGAGAGGCCAAGGTTTTATCCAATATTCAAAAGCTTAGAGGAGACAGGTGCAGATTATCCCTGATAAAGCAGCATGACCTGTCAATTATATCCTCCCAGGCAGACAAATATTGTTCCCTCTCTAATGACACCAGAAACTGAGCCAATTATTAAAGTTAATTATCTTCTGTTCATATTATGGCATCATCCTTGCAGAATCTAGAATGCTGCTCAGTGCTGCACACATACCAGCCTGGGGCACATAGTCTGACAGCAGCACCAATAGTGCAAGGAGGTATCGCTCAGGCAGGTACATTATCTGTAAGGCCTTTGAATTTTGGGAAGATTACAATTAAGAGTCTCAGGAAATGTGAATCTCTGTGTCTTATCCGTACCATATGTGGTGAATGTACTTCATGTGTTAGTAAGTGGGATCCTTGCCTTCAGTGACACTGTGTAGCTACATCACTCACATATCCTATCAGTTTACTTTAGAATTAAGTGGTTGTCAGTATAATTGAGACAATTGCTACATTGTCTCAGGATGCTCAAATCCACCAAGCTGGCTGAAGAGACAGTAGGATAGTGTATATTCATAGTTACCAAACCTATTTTATGTGTTTTACAGGGGAGATGGTACAAGAGGGGTTTACAGCTGAGTAGCTAAAATAGACTACAAAAAACAATTTCAGACTAAACTCAAAGGGTCATGCTCATCAATGCATAAACTAATTGCTCTTAGTACAACTAAGTACTGGAGAGATGTCAGAGGAAGATTTTTATAGCGAAAGTCTGAATTCAAAGTGCTTGCATCTATACTAGGCACTATCAAACTACACTGTAAGATGAGTAGCATTGTGAAAATGTGGCAACTTTATACAGGCACAGAAACTGACCAAACAATCAAAATGTCTATCTGGCCAATTCACAAATTACACTTGAAGCTGACAAAAGTGATTTCCAAGTTCTGAATGATACAAGGCTACTCTCCACTACCAATAGAGTGCAGACCTGATCCTTCTTAATGTAAAAGCAACACTGTTATAGCAAAAAGAGTAGGAATACAACAACCCACAAGCAAATACAGTGAATCATTGCCTAACGAATGCTCCCAAAGTGCAGAAATCAGCACCTTAAAATGATTTAATGTGCAGAGACACAGAAATAATACACAAATATAACAGAAGCTCTCTAATACTGAATAAGAACTGTAATTAAAAAAAGGTACTGTAGTTATCTACCAAGGATGGCACAAGATTGAAGCAGAACACTCTCATACATGTTGGGTGGATACCAAAAAGTTGTGCACCATCTTTAGAAAGACTCCTGTAATCAGACCTATGTACCATCTTCTCATGCTGCTCCCCATCAAACATCCCCAAGTTCACCTGGCAAATATGAGTGGAAACTGTGCTTTACATGGAACCACACATTGTCACCTTCCACAATATGCAACATGATACAAAGCACACCCATACCTCTATTAATGTATATTTATACATTCATACATAGGAGCACTCATTATCTGTGTTGTCATATGCACACATTCCAGTAATAAAAGCATTTGCCCTTGCCTATGTTGTTATGCACACGTGTCACTGCATGTAAGGGACTTAAAAGTTACTGCAGGTTACTACAACCAATACATCCCACATACAATCACTGTATAGACACACAGATGAAGATAATGTACTTGGTCCTTCATTATCAGGTGCACCAGATAGTGACCTCATAGCTTCTTCACCTGTGACATGCATACAAGTCATGACTTAACATTTTCACAGTATTGTCATGGCAAAGGCAATGAAAGGGGTGCCATACCTCTACATTAAGGTAGACCAACTTTGCTGCTTCTGCCATGTCTGAATTATTCAGTTTCTATGATGGCTAGTCGATGTGGACCCCAAGGTAACTTTCTGCAGTTCAGATCATATGACATAGTCTATCATGTCTCTGACACTCCATCTGCAGGTCTTCATTGTACATGCAATTCCCATCACTGAACTTACATGCCACGTGATGGCTTCCCAGATACAGTCCCTCCGGGTGCTAGCACCACTTCTACCCACACCCCCCCCATGAACTCATAAGGCATTCTATCAAGATCTCATGTTCCTATGCTGTAATATTGTCATATGTCTGTCATGGACAGGGCTTCTTAAAAAATGAGTAGGACAAAACACAGAATCCTGAGCAGTGAAGGTAGAGCAGATGAGGAAGCTAAAGGTGATAGAGACAAATTGTCTGATATGGATTGTAGGATGCACATTGTGGGATAAATTAAGGAATGATGATATTTGGGCAAGAGCCAAAGTGGCCTCAATTGCAGAGAATGTCAAATAGAACAAATAGAAATAGAAGTATTTCTTCTTAACTTGCTCCATATTTCATATCTCCCACTATTTTCTGCAATCATTCTTTCTTTTGATAACTGCCTGGATTTTCTACATTTTGCCATCAGCTCTCCTTATGTACCTTATTTCCATACCTGATTCAGAATCACATTTATTGGCCAAGTATGCACGCATACAAGGAATTTGACTCTAGTTTCAGTAACTCTCCAGGTATGAATTACATAAACGACATACATACAACTATTAAGAACAAGACAGACGGCATACATGCAACTATTAAGAACAAGACAAAAAAGTAAATATACATATACATATGCATATGCATATACATATACATATACATACAAGGTGCAAAGTGCAACTCAGTGCAAGAAATACTGAAATAAACTCTGAAAGAAACAAGTGTTAAGAATATGTAAACAATACAGCAGAATCCTCGGAGGCTTGTGAAAAAGAATACCCCAACCTAATAAGCTGCGTTAGCCATTCATGAACTTGATGGCCTGTGGAAAAAAAACTGTCCTTATACCTGCTTTTTTGGTATGTATTAATCTATAACATCTGGCTGATGGCAATAGTTCAAAAAGGTGGTCTGGATGTGAAGGGTCGGTGATGATTTTCCCTGCCTTTTTCATGAATCTGGAATAGTACAGGTCATGTAAGGAGGGCAAACTAGCACCAATGATATTTTCGGCAGACCTGACTATTTGATGTAACCTATTTTTGTCATGATTAGACAGAGATCTAAACCGCACTGTTATGGACGAACTGAGAACAGACTCAATAACTGCTGTGCAGAACTGAATCAACGGTTACTGTGGGAGGTTGAACTTCCTCAGCTGTCGCAGAATGTACATTCGCTGTTGTGCCTTTTTTATGATGGACCGTACATTTGTCTCACACTTCAAGTCCCGGGAGATGATAGATCCCAAAAACTTGAAGGATTCCGCAACTGACACAGCAGTATTAAATATAAAGAGGGGGAATAATATTGTAGTACCACTCCTAAAGTCCACTGTCATCTCCACATTTTAAAGAGTGTTCAGTTCCAGATTATTCTGACTACACCAAAGGGCCAGCTGCTCAGCCTCTCATCTGTATGCAGACTTATCACTATTCCTGATGAGACCGATGATAGTTGTATCATCTGCGTATTTAATAAGTTTGACAGAGGGGTCCTTAGAGGTGCAGGCATTAGTGTATAGGGAGAATAACAGTGGGGAGAGCACACATCCCTGAGGGGCACCTGTACTGATCGTGCAATACCTAGATGCAAATTTCCCCAGTTTCACCTGCTCTTTCCAATTGGTTAGAAAATAGTACATTTTTTTAACCAATTTTCAGCAGCATATTTAGGTTCATAGGTTCATAGGTTCATAGTAGGCTATCTGCCCTAGGGCATTTATAAGCCTAGCCAGAGTGTGTTTGGCTTTCGCCACCCATTTTAAATGAATTTTGCTATGCCCTTTTTCGAGGTTAGTATACTGTGCCTCTGTCTAACAGTGACACAGATGTGATACCTGGGGTAAACCTACTATCTCCCATCCACTCATCAAGATTCCTCTTGAAGAGAGTCAATGAGGGACTCTGCCTAACCTGAACTGGGATTTTATTCCAGAGTGAAGGGAGCCTCTGGGTTATGAATCTGTCCCTCCAGCATGTCCTATTTATTTCAGTGCTGAGGTTCAAGTCTCTCGAGCGCATAGCTCGATGGGATTTGGATTTTCTGAGGTGCAGCATGTCCATTAATTTAGGGTTGGACATGGCTTTATACGTCAGGCACAGATTGCCTCTGAGCAGGCGGTATGCCACTGAGTAGAGCTGGAGTTTCTTTAACTGGGCAGCATATGGCATCTGTTTGAGCCCTTTGATCCTCTTGGTGACGTACTTTTGGGGTCATTCCAGTTGCTGCAGGTGTCTGGTAAGGTACATCCCAAAAGGGACATTGTACTCAATTATGGGCCTGATGGGTGATGAGTAAAGAGGCACGATGACCTCCCCTGATCTAGATGTGAATCCCTTCATGATTAGGTGGGCTATATAAAATGTTTTTCTAACCACTTTGGCCACGTGGTTGTCAAATGAGAGATTGCTATCAACTTGGGTCCCCAGGTCCCTAATTACTTCTTCTGTACTTAATGGATTACCACCTATGTGGTAATTTGTGGGCACTTTGTTTTTGCCAAAGGGGATGACTATACACTTTTTGGTGTTTAGCTTGAGGCCATGGCTCTGGCACCAGTTGTCTGTTTCTATGAGGCCCTTTTGTAGGATGCTTGTGTCGGCTGGAGAGTCGATTATGGTGCCCAGTTTGCAGTCATCTGTGAACTTGGTCAGCCACAGTCCTTCCGTGTTAGCCTGTACCTCCGAGAAATATATACTGAACAAGAGAGGTCCCAGAACTGAGCCTTGTGGGATGCCACTTGTAACTGGTTTGGAGTCTGACATGGCTCCAGCAATTCTAACCATGTGGGTTCTGTCCTTGAGCCAGTTTGCAACCCATCTAGTGACATAGGGGTTTATATTTAAGCTGGTGAGCTTATCTATAATGCCAGAGTGAGGTATTGTATCAAAGGCTTTTGCAAAGTCCAGGTAGGCTGTGTGGACCACCTTCCCCTCGTCAATGGCCTTGGTGACTGTTTCAAAGAAATCGACCAGGTTTAAGAGGCAGGATCTGCCCTTAACAAAGCCAAACTGGGTAGGATCCAGTGTCTGTAGGTCCCCAATATCTTTATTTATGAGGTCCATGATGATCCTTTCCATAGCTTTGAAGACCAAGCTAGTCAAGCTTATGGGGCGATAGTTTCCAGGATCCATTGAGGCACCACCTTTGTGGAGAGAGACCACTGTTGCTGTATGCCACTCTTTGGGTACATATCCTGTAGTAAGGCTGAGACTGAACAGTAGTTTTATGTTTGGGTTTAGTTCTTCTTGGAGTTCATGTAGGACGCAGCCCGGGACACCATCTGGTCCCATTGATGCTGTGTTTTTGCTTTGGAGAGGGCGGCTCTTACCTGAGCATCTCAGATGTCAGGGGGGCAGCACTCTGCTGGGATAGATATTTGCCCTTTTGGTGGGGAAGGGGGGGAGAAGTTTGCACTGAACCTGTCAGCTAGGATGTTGGCAATGTCTGTGGGTTCGGTGTATTTTTTGTCATTTTGGACTAATTCTGAGCATATCTGGGAATTCCCACCCAGGTTCCTAACATAACTAAAGAAAGCCTTGTGATTATCCTTAGTGTCCTGTGCAATTTTTCTCTCGAAGGTGGCCTTAGACGATTTTATGAGTGCCCATAGTTTTTTGCTAATACTGATCAGAGTGCCTACCCTTTTTGGGATTTTGCTCTATCATGTAGTAGCTTCCTCCTTCTATTGTATAGTTTGTTTATGGCTGGGGTCCACCAGACAGGACGCCTAACTTTGGAGGATTGGGTCTTGGTTTTATTTGGCATTGCATGATCCATGCATTGCTGAAGGTGTTCATAGAATGCATTTATAAAGGATTCTGTGGTCTGGGCCGTATTTTCCACAGGCCCGGGAACTTTGAAGGATTCCACCTCGGTTTTGAGGAGTGTGAAATTTGCTTTAGAGAAGTTTTTCCCTGTGGTTTTCTGGGCAGGGGCTGGGGTCAGGATGTGAATATCTAGTGAGATTAGTTTATGGTCTGATCTTACCAGTGAGGGATACACTTCTGGTCTGGAGCATAGAGTCCCCATGTTGGTGATAACCAGGTCCAGTATGTTTTCCCCTCTTGTGGGAGTGGCAACAAATTGTTCCATAGCATTTGAGTTTATAAATTCTAGGAACCTTTGGGCTAGGGTGTTGGAGCTAGAGTAATGCTCCCAGTCTATGTTAGGGTAGTTGAAGTCGCCCAATATAATGGTGTTTGGAGAGACCGTAATATTTTCCAGTGTTCTCAGGAAGGCTGAGTGGGGTTCCTGGGTTTGGGACGGTGGTCTGTAGCAGGCTATAAACTGGAAGGCAGTTTTACCCACTGTTAGTTGCACATGGATAGTCTCTGATGCTTCGTGCTGTGCCACCAACCTGGAGGTGTGGGTATCTTTGACGAATATTGATACTCCCCCTCCTTTTGTGGTTCGGTCCAAGTTTTGGGGCCAAAAAAAATGGTATGAGGTATAACCTGGTAGCGCTGGGGTGCTCTCGGGAGCCTTGAACCAGGTTTCTGTTACTGCACAGATATCGATGTTCTCCATGCTAAGGAGAGTTTTGAGTGCGTGCATCTTGAGGTTTAGACTTCTGGAGTTGAGTAGCATTACTCTTAGTTTCTTATCCCTTGTGAAACCTATGGAGGTGGGTTTGTCTTTTGAGCCTTGCCTAAAAAAGGCACTATGGGGTGGCAAGAGCCTTTGCCAATATCCGAAAGCCCAGGGGTGACAGGTGCAAGATGTCCCTAGTGAAGCATCGTGGCTTGTCGAGCATGTCATCCCAGGCAGACAGGCATTGGATCCCCTTTGAATGACACCAATACTTAACCCAATTGTTGAAATTGATCATCTTGTCTTCATATGGTGGCGTCATTCTTGGTGAGGGTAAGATGCTACTCAAGGTCAGGGTCATACCGGCCTGGGCTACATGCTCAGAGAGCTCCTCTATGTCTCTTTTCATGTAGTCCAGGGAGATACATCTCAGGTCATTCACACCAGCATGGACAATGACTGAGTCATATTTGTACTTGCCTTGGAGTGACCTGAGTGTTTGTGTTATGTGGAGGATCCTAGCGCCCAACAGGCAGCTCACCGTGACCTTCTCCTTGTTTAGCCTGGTGAGCGGGACGTCAGTGTGCCTGATGATAGAGTCACCTATTACAAGTGTATCAGGTGTGTTGTTTAGCCTTAAGGGCTGTGACTGTTCAGCATACTGGCTTTGTGAGCCATGTGTTGCACGTGTTTTGTTTTGGGGTAGTGGTTGCTTGGGTGTCTGCTTTGGAGGTCTCTGCTGCTTAGGCATATTTTTTATTTAGAGCCTCCAAGTATGTTTTTGTGTGTTTATGTGGTTGGTTTGCTGTTGTGGTAGGTCTATGTGAGACTGGAATTGTAGTGAGTGTGGTTTCCTTCTCCTCCTGACTGGTTACGCCAGTACTGAGTTGAGAGAGCTTAGCCTCCAGTTTGGCTATATGGTTGCATCTCTCACATGTGTTGGAATTTGTTGGGAGGAGGAGAGGGTTGTCTGTGTACATGAGGCAGTTGTAACACTGCCTCAAGATTCCCAGATTCACCAGCTGGACCAGAGAGGAGATTGACAACTGACCCTTGGACATGCTAGAATAGTATTGGGAATTCCTTTATAATTGAAAAAAAGGGCCAATGGGAACAAAGTACTCAAGGGGAGTTTATGTGGGTGTAGTGCTTTTAATTTTTTAGTGCTGTCTTATATAATTGCTTTAGTGAGCAAGTGCCAGGCTTTAGAGTGGGAATAGGGTGTTTATTATGAGAACTCAATCAGTTCTAAGGGAAAAAGTGAAGAGCAGACTTTGTGGAGCCAAGAATGGTTTAAACCCAATTAAGCGGCGCTATGTGCAAAATCGCATAACAAATATTTCTTATATAGTCACACCATAACATAGGCTGTGATTATGAATACTGCCCTATATTTACACTGGACTCTGATTGCCATGAGTCTATCACTAATTCTGATGACATTCCTCAATATCTTCAGAAGACTGCCCCTCCCTATAACATTTCTAGTCTGCATCCCCCTGAACGTAGACTCTGGATCCCAAGTTAAGTAGCTTTGCTGCACTGCTCTTCCACATTGTCTTCTGGATGCACAGGATGTCCTGTTTCCTCCTTGCCATCCTATCACCCACTTCCAAACTGCATCCTATCGGTGAACTTACTGTTTTTTACATCCAGTTTTCACTCAACAGATGCATCCCAGGTAACTGAAACTGGACAGCTGGAAAGGAGATGGCTAATACCTTAGTGTTTAATGGAAGCACACATTAGTCAACAGAGACACATAAACCTTTCCCACCATTAGACTAGAGCAGCCTTGATCCTCAGCCCACTTGTCATAGGATCATAGGATCATATGTTCATAGGAGGTTACTAGGCTAATGGGCCCAGGGTCCCTACTAGCCTAGCCAAGTTCAACCCGTGTTCCCAGTGGTGTCTGGTTCAAGCACTTATCACCATAAAAATGACAAAATCACCTACAGGCAACTTTTAAACCAACAAATGGCTAGCTTTGACACAGGGAGCTGTGTGTGATCCATGTTATCCTATCTAGAGGATACTGTACACCACCATTGATGCTTAAAGCATTCTACACTACTCTTCCCTCAGTAAGTACCATCTAGAGTCTGCATTGGTGCCACACAACTCCATTTGATTTTTTGTGTGAATTTAATGTGGAATACACACATCATGTCTTTTGGTGGTAGGAGGAATCCCACGATGACATGGGGAGAATGTGCAAACTCAATATAGGCATTGGATAGAGACCAGGCTCAAACCCTATACCTTGAGCAATGAAGACCTTAACCATTATACCAACCATATCTTCTCTTTGTGCTAGGTTGCATAAAAGGCATTGGAGACCATAGTTGTCAATTGCACTTTACAGCTACTGTGACTAACCATTGTGTCATGGCAACTGTACCTGATGCGTAACTACATTGCTGAACTACACACGTTTGTGTGTATGAACACAGAGAGTATTAGTACTGCCACATTGTTCTGGGTCACAGGGTATGACATGTGATGCAGATAGTATATCAGATTATGCACACACACACATACACACAGACACACACACACACACACACACACACACACACACACACACACACACACACACACACGCAAACATGCCAACATTGCCCAGTCAGTACTGAAGCTGTTGTGAAATAAAATGGGTACTTTGTATGCAGTGTACATATCTGTTGCTCAGACACATATTTACCATGAATGTTTGTGGACCTGCTCAATGTGATGACAGTGGTGATGCCCTGTATTCTTCTGATACGAGTTTCCATACATGGGATGTTCATTGTGTCACATACTACAATTATATGTACCCACATGATCTTCTGTGGTACAAGAAAGCATATAGTTCAAGACTTGCATGATGTCATGCTATTATGTCACAGTACCACCATAGATTGGGCACAACCATTATGTATTACAGTACATAATGTACATACTGTACATCATGCTATATTACAAACTATTAGCACCCTTTGTGTCATGTGCCTTTTAGTTTATTTTATACCTTATATTTACTTATATTGTTGTCTATATGAGAGTGACAGTTATACCTACAAACCATACTATATGTCCCGACATTGGTACCTATACAATCATTTTGATATGTAATGTTTTGCATCTTGCCACGAATGCATACAATGTTTGCATATCTGTACATGTCTTGCGTTAGCATTTAATGGCAGTAGCATGCAAGCATGCATATCCCGACTTTTAGTGTCCTCCACATACATGTGCAGGTATTCTTGACAACCATACCTGTGCTACAGGACCACTACAACCAGTATATTCTGTGGATATCTGTCATCCCACAGCACACCCTGCAACATTTCCACATGAATATTGGGTATGTACCTGGTATGACATGTTGTGCAATGCATGCAGTGATGTTTGTAGAACAATATCTACATTATGTTGCAGTGGCGGATACGATAGGACACAGACAGAGGCTGTATGCAATAGGGTATTTTATCTACACCCACTTTTCACAGGGTGTGTACAGTGGCTGAAAATTACATAATAAAATATATGAGTGTTCTATAGCCATATGTGTAATATCTCTGTATGAGAACTATAAAAATATGTTAATATCTGTAGTGGTAACATATATAATTTTCATAGTTCCTCATAATCTACTACAATCCTAACCTACCATTTCACAGTGATCATGCAGTAGGTCACTGTAGTGTGTGACCACTCCAGTCTTGCATGTCACGTTATAAGACATATGCCTCACTGGCTGGAACCCTTCTTAGGATCCAAAAGTGGCATGTGCCATAACACACACCATTGTCCATTGGCACCTGTACAGCTTGTTTGTAGTGGTCTTCACCCATGTAAATATGCCTTTCCTGCCTTCACCACATCACTGTCTTTGTGACTGTCAGCTGGATACCATAAACATATGGTGGGATCTATATATAGATTATGTGGAACACTATCTTTGTTTGCCCCTATTTGCCCATGTTACAGCATAGGTTTCCTCCCCTTTGAACACCTTGCATAGGATATATGGGATAAACAGTGGTGCAGTGTTATCTTGTGTTCTGCCACACCACTCTAGAATGGTTATTCTTACATGGTGCACTGCAGCAGTTAGGATGTGTTAACCTGTCTGCATATTACATACGTGCACTTTTACTACAGCATAATGCAGCAGATCACCTACGGTCAATGTGCACTTGATATAGGCATGTGCTGGCCAGACTATGATTCCTTACTCTCCCATATCTCAGCATTATTTAGTTGCTTTACATCTCATGACAGCTTTACCAACAGTGCCCTATCTTAGGCATTACTAACATACAAATTTGACTGTCTGTGGATACAGTGCAGTGTGCCAAACATCCAGCCTAGCATACTGTTTTGTTTGTTTGCTGTTTTATTTATTTATTATGACCGAATGGCCATTGCCATCCCACCTTCTCTTTTGGCCAGTGCCAAACACCATTTAAATTGTTGTGTATGTGTTTCCATGCTGCATGTTGATCGTCTGTTAAATATTCAGTTTCTGGCAGACGGCATATATCATTTGATCAAATATAATGGCTGAAATATCATTTCCAGGATGCCATTCCACACATCATAGTTGTTTTGTACACATCATAAAACAAAGGTAAGCAATCATGTTTCTTCCCTTGACATAGCTCCACCCATTATCAGTGTTTCAGAATGTATATGCAGCATAGATGATATTGGTATTTCCACCTTTGTATGCCATATTTGCTGGGGATGACACATATAGCCCTTCATTACTAATTTATTCAAACTTCCACACATGATTCATAGACTATAGCCATCACATTCATGGGTCCTCTGGATGTGTGCATGTCTCCATGTTTGAATTAGTTAAAGTCATAGTAAACTTTATTGTCATTTAAAATTACGCATGTAGCCTAAATGAAAATTCATGCATCAGCTCAGTTCTTGAGATTACAAAGGAAAGTGAAACAACACATAATAAGTATGAGAATAAACATAACTAAAAAATACAATACTACTCCCAATACATGCAAGAAAGAACAGAGACATTTACCAATACTCATATAGGAAAAGAATATCCCCCTGAGTTAAATTAACTACCCCATTTAAAATAATACAAAACACACTACAGATTGAACAATGCCTAAGTTATTTGTTTAGTATTGCACTTGAGTGGGTTAAATAATACTGACTATGGATATAATAAATAAATATCACACTTACTTGGAATGTATGTAAGTATATATTGCACAAATAAATAAAAATTGACTTGTTATGTGTCCAGACCCTTGGGACTAGTGCCCAAGGGTATCTGAAAAGCTCAGCACTTGCTCCTAAAGCATTTTGTATACAGGTAAAGCACTCTTAAACAAATGAAAAGTACTTCATTCACCTAAATTCTGTTGAGTACCCATTTCCCTATAGGTCCTTTCTGACTCAGTTACACAGCAATCATTTTCACTGTTTCTAGCATGTCGAAGGGTCAGTTGCTGGCGTCCTCTCCTGTTCAGCTGGTGAATCTGGGAATCTTGAGGCAATGTTACAATTGCCTCATGTACACAGACAACCCTCTCCTCCTCCCAACAAATACAAATATATGCGAGAGATGCAACTATATAGCCAAACTGGAGGCTGAGCTCTCTCAATTCAGTACTGGCAAGACCAGTCAGGAGGAGAAGGTAACCATGCACACCACAAACCCAGTCTCACATAGAACTATCACAACTGCAAACCAAACACATAAACACACAAAACATACTCGAGGCTGATTAAAAATCTACCAAAACAACAGAGGCCTCCAAAGCAGACACCCAAGCAACCACCACCTCAAGACATAGCAAATGCAACACATAGTTCACAAAGTCAGTGTGCTAAACAGTCACAGCCCTTAAGGCCAAACAACATGCCAGACACACTTGTAATAGGTGACTCCATAGTCAGGCACACTGACGTCCCGCTCACCAGACTGAACAAGGAGAGGGTCACAGTAAGCTGCCTGTCGGGAGCTAGAATCCGCCACATAACACAAGCACTCAGGTCACTCCACAGCAAGTACAAATATGACTCAGTCATTGTACATGCCGGTGTGAACGACCTGAGACGATACCTCCCTGGACTACATGAAAAAGACATAGAGGAGCTCTCTGATTATGTAGCCCAGGCGGTATGACCCTGACCCTGAGCAGCATCTTACCCTCACCAAGAATGATGCCACAGTACAAAGACAAAATGATCAGTTTTAACAATTGGCTTAATTACTGGTGTCATTCTAAGGGGATCCAGTGTCTGTCTGCTTGGGATGACATGCTTGACAAGCCACGCTGCCAGCAAGGGATGGTTTGCACCTGTCACCCTGGGCTTCCGGATATTGGCCAAGGCTCTTGCCACCCCCATAGTGCCTTTTTAGGCAAGGCTCAAATGACAAACCTACCTCCTAGAAAACACAAGTGGAAAAAAACTAAGGGTAATGCTGCTCAATGCCAGAAGTCTAAACCTCAAGATGCACGCCCTCAAGCCCTCCTCAGTATGGAGAACATCGATGTCTGTGCAGTGACTGAAACCTGGTTCAAGGCTCCTGAGAGCACCCCAGCACTATCAGGTTTTACCTCATATCATGCTTTTCGGCCCCAAAACTTGGACAGAACCACAAAAGGAGGGGAAGTATCCATTTTCATCAAAGATACCCACACCTCCAGGTTAGTGGCAATGCACGAAGCATCGGAGACTATCCAGGTGCAACTAACCATAGGCAAAACTGCCTTACAGTTTATAGCATGCTACAGACCACCCTCTCAAACTCAGGAACCCCACACAGCCTTCCTGAAGACACTGGAGAGTATGAATGTCTCTCCAAATACCATCATTTTGGGAGACTTCAACTACCCAAACATAGACTGGGAACATTACTCAAGCCCCAACACCCTAGCCCAAAGGTTCTTAGAATTCATAAACTCAAATGCAATGGAACAACTAGTCACCATTCCCACATGAGGAGGCAATATACTAGACCTGATCATCACAAACATGGGGACAAAATGCTCCACACTGGAAGTACATCCCTCTTTGGTAAGATCAGACCATAAATTAATCTCACTGGAAATCCACATCCGCCCCCACCCCTGCACAAAGACCACAGTGAAGAACTTCTCAAAAGCAAACTTCACACTTCTTAAGACTGAAGTGGTATCTTTCAAGGCCCTGGGCCAGTGGAAACCACAACCCACACTGCTGAATCCTTTGCAAATGCCTTCTATGGGCACCTTCAAGAATGCATGGATCATGCAATCCCAAATAAAACCAAGACCCATTCCCCCAAGGCAGGCGACCAGTCTGGTGGACCCCAGCCATAAACAAACTTTACAACAGAAGGAGGAAGCTACTACATGACAGAGCAAAATCCATAAAAGGGAAGGCATCTCTGATCAGTACTAGCAAAAAACTACGATCACTCATAAAATCATCCAAGGCCAACTTTGAGAGAAAAATCGCAAATGACACAAAAGACAATCACAAGGCCTTCTTTAGCTATGTTAGAAACCTGGGTGGAAACTCCCAGATATGCTCAGAGTTAGTCCAAAATGACACAAAATACACTGAACCCACTGACATTGCCAACATTCTGGCAGACAGGTTCAGTGCAAATTTCTCCTCCTTCTCCCCCCCAAAAGGAGAAATAACTATCCCAGCAGAGTGTAGCCTCCCTAACATCTCAGATGCCCAGGTGAGAGCCACCCTCTCTAAAGCTAAAAACACAGCATCAATGGGACCGGATGGTGTCCCAGGCTGTGTGCTACATGAACTTCAAGAGGAACTAAACCCACACATAAGGCTGCTGTTTAATCTTAGCCTTACCACAGGATACGTACCGAAAGAGTGGCGTATGGCAACAGTGGTCCCACTTCACAAAGGCGGTGCTTCTACGTACCCTGGAAATTACCGCCCCATAAGCTTGACGAGCCTGGTCTGCAAAGCTATGGAGAGGATCATTATGGAACTCATAAACAAAGACATTGGGGACCTACAGACATTGGATCCTACCCAATTTGGCTTTGTCAAGGGCAGATCCTGCCTTTTGAACTTGGTCAACTTTTTTGAAACAGTCACTAAGACCATTGATGAGGGTAAGGCAGTTCACACAGCCTACCTTGACCTTGAAAAAGCCTTTGACACAATACCCCACTCGGGCATCATAGACAAACTCACCAGCTTACATGTAAACCCATATGTCACAAGATGGGTTGCAAACTGGCTCAAGGACAGAACCCACAGGGTCAGAGTTGCTGGAGCTATGTCAGACTCTAAGCCAGTCACAAGCGGTGTCACACAGGGCTCAGTCCTGGGACCCCTCTTGTCCGGCATTTATTTTTCCGAGGTACAGGCAAACATAGGAGGATTGTGGCTGACAAAGTTCGCAGATGACTGCAAACTGGGCGCCATAATTGATACTCCAGCGGACACAAACATTCTTCAGAGAGGCCTCATAGAAACGGATAATTGGTGCCAGAGCCATGGCCTTAAGCTGAACGCCAAAAAATGTATAGTCATACCCTTTGGGAAAAACAAGGTACTGACAAATTACCACATAGGCGGTAATCCATTAAGTACGGAAGAGGTAATCAGGGACCTAGGGACCCAGGTTGACAGTAACCTCTCATTTGACACTCACATTGAGAAAAGTGGTTAGGAAGACCTTCTATATTGCCCACCTTATCATGAAGGGTTTCACATCTAGATCAAGAGAGGTCATTGTGCCCCTGTACTCTTCTCTTATCAGGCCAATGATTGAGTACAATGCCCCATTTGGGATGTATCTCACCCGACACCTGCAGCAGTTGGAAAGACCCCAAAAGTTCCTCACCAAGAGGATAAAGGGTCTTAAACATATGTCATATGCTGCCTGACTGAAAAAACTCCAGCTCTATTCAGTCACATACCGCCTACTCAGAGGTGATCTGTGCCTGACGTACAAGGCCATGTCCAATCCTGAATTAATGGACATGCTCCACCTCAGAAAATCCAAATCCATCAGAGCCACAAGAACAAGTGACTTAAACCTCAACACAGAAATAAATAGGACGTGCTGGAGGGACAGATTCATAACCCAGAGGCTCCCTACACTCTGGAACAGAATCCCAGTCCATGTTAGGCAGAGCCCCTCACTGACTCTATTCAAGAGAAATCTCGACGAGTGGATGGGAGATCATAGGATTACCCCGGGGGTCATCTCTGTGTCACTACTAGACAGAGGCATAGTAAACTAAACCCTAAAAGGGCGTAGTATTCTCATCCTAAGGGGTGGTGTAAGCCACATACACTCTGGCTAGGCTTATAAATGCCCTAGGGCAGATAACCTAGTACAAACCTATGAACCTATGAACCTATAAGTTCAGAAGTCTAATCACTGTATGGTAAAAACTGTTATTGAATCTTGTAGTCCTGCAGCAGATGCTGTGATATCTCTTGCCTGATGCCAGATTCATCAACAGTCCATGCATAAGATGTGTGGTGTCTTATATTATTTTTGTAGCTTTTCAGATGCTTTTTGCAGAGCAACGCTTTTGTATTGATGGAACCTGTTACCTTTTCTGTAACCCTCACCACTCTTTGTAACACCTTCCTTTCTGTAACTGTGCAGCTTCCAAACCACACTGTGAAGTTGCAGGTGAAGATGCTCTCTATTGGACCTCTATAGATGATGGAGATATTGGTCTGCTTTCTTGACCAGTTGGCTGGTGTTAACCCACCAAAAGAGATCCTCTGATATGTGTACACCCAGGAATTTCATACACTTAACCTTCTCCAAACTCTCACCATTGATCCTGAGCACTGGGTGGTTTGTTCCCCTTTTCCCAAAGTCAATGATAATCTCTTTGATCTTGCTTGCATTCAGGTCAAGGTTGTTCCCCTTGCACCAACTGAACAGAGATACCACCTCCTCTCTGTACACCCTTTCATCCTCCTTTGTGATGAGCCCCATGACTGTGGTGCCATCAGCAAACTTGATGATATGGTTGGACATGTGCTTAGCATAGCAGTTGTTGGTCAGAATGGTGAATTACAGTGGACTGAGAACACATCCCTTTGGAACCCTGGTATTAATCGTGATGCACTGATCTCTTAATCAGGAAGTCCAGGATCCAGTTACAGAGATGTTTACTGATTCCTAAATGTGACATTTTTTCTATCAGCTGTATCGGTACCACCATATTAAAT
>NC_056730.1:624475531-624508031 GCF_019279795.1 Protopterus annectens
TATATATATATATATATATTATATATATAGAGAGAGGGAGAGGGAGAGACTGATACAGCTATAGATATGTGTGTGTGTGTGCGTGTGTATGGAATACTTTTCCTTTATTAACAAGTCATTTGTTGAAAAGGGAAAAATGGTACAGCTGATCAAGCATTACCATTTTTTCTGAGAGAGATCACAGAACAGCAGGTACTGGGAAATATGATCTCAAAGTTGGTATATATAATTAAAAGGGTGATGTGGGTGTGCCCACTGCAAAAAAATCATTATTTTGAATTTCAAACATGTACATTTAATGTTATGAGGTTTGAATTTATGATATATCATTGAAATATACATGCATTTTTTGATGGATAGTGCTAGGTACTTGACATAGAGGTATGGGACCCTGACTATAAGCAAGCTGACATGGGTTTGATAAGTAGTGAAGTGCTGGAGAAGCCTTGCAATAAACACAGAGGATTAAGACTACAAACTGTTAAGGATTTGTTTCCAGTAGTGCAAAGTTTGAATCCGTCTGCCTCTATTTATGTGGCTTCTGGCTCTGAACAAGTGATTTAACTGAACAGTTCCCTTGCTTTACCAGTGAAAAGTGACATTTGTCTAGTGCACCTCCCATGTTAGCACACACATAAAAAAGCTAACCAGAAAGGGAGACGAATGCCTGCTAAACTTTCACAGTAGAGGATGGAAGATGAGGTTGAGCTGTGTGTGGTAGAGTACATCTACCACTAATAGAGCATTGATGGAGTCCAGAAAGCAGAGAACCTTCTGCTGTAAGAGTTATTGTGTTGATTTATGGGTTAAGTCATTTGTGGAAATGAATAGCTTCAGGCAAAGACTAACAACATAGGAACAATACTAGGCAAGTGATTACAGTGACCATAAGATGCCTAGCCATATACACCTTTCTTAGACACACTTAAAGCTGTTACCACCCTTTACAAAATGTAATAGTGTTCACCTCTTAAATCACATAGAACCACACTTAATAACCCTGTTGTAAATTTGGGCCTTCCTGTCCAATAATTCAGATGAGTCTTAAAGGCAGAAAAATCAGTAATTTGCTTGACCTCTAGTGGGAACATATTCCTTAAACTGGAAATATAAATTAGGAACCCATCCTTCTAGTGAACCTTGCTTATTTGTTGGTGTAAATTTAGGTACCTAGTATGTGTCTAGTCATCCAATTGCCATATAGTACTTTGCTTGACATGTAGTGGTAGGTTATTCCATACACTGAGAATATACTGAACTAGAAAAATATCCTTCCTCAAGTCTTGTGATTTGTTGGTGTTGATTTAAATCACTAGTATGTGATGGTGCTAGTTTCCACATAGATTTGAAATCAAATTACTAAACTAAAAATCCAAAGTGCCAACCATTACATGAAAAAACTAATTCTGGAAAGGATTATCAGTCCTCTTCTATTTTAGTTCAAGGACCTCGAACTCTCTCCCCACCTTCATTAGCAAATGTAGAGCAAAGTTAAAATCTTATTCTTCTCTTTTTATTTCTGTCTCTCTCTCTATCTCCCTCTGTACACCCATTACCCTAGAGGAGTATCACTTTATGTATGTAGCTAATCCCTACTTAGGGAAGCTCTTTGGCATCCCAAAGAGTCATAAAAACCCTGTGAAAATCTACCATTCAGACAGATTGTCTCAAATAAAAAAACTAAAATGGAGAATATCTCCCAGTTTATAGACATTCTATTGAACCTTATTGCGCAGTCCACTCATTTTTATTTAAGTAATAGCTGGACCTTTTTTGAATGAACTGTACCACCAACAGGTATCGTCCAAAGACTGACTCTTAGTCACCTTGGACATTGAGTCCCTGTACACTAATATACCCCAATCCGAGGGCTTAACCCTCACCCAATCCTTCCTCTCTAAATTTTCCACCTTCAACAAATTTAAAATTGACACCATATGTTTCATAGGTTTATAGGTGTGTACTAGGCTAATGGCCCTGGAGCCTTTACAAGCCTAGCCCATAGGATTACCCTGGCATCATGCCACCTGACCTTAATTCCTAGTGTCTCTGTCGAGTAGACCCACTGAAGTGATCCCCATGGTGAATTTTCTATTTCCCATACACTCATTAAGATTTCTCTTGAAGAGAGCCAGTGATGTGCTCTTTTTGACATGGAAATTAGATTATATTGAAAAAGAACTGTGCAAACTGGATCCAAACAAAGCACAGGGAGGAGACGGAATAAGTAACAATGACCTGAGAACACTTCAGCAAGAACTTACGCTACCATTATATCTATTATTCACTAGGTCATATAAATATGGGGAGATTCCTCAAGATTGGAGACATGCACTTATTAAACCTGTCTTTAAGGGAAAGGGGAGTAGGACAAACCCAGAATCATAGAGACCCTTAAGTCTACTTTCATGTTGTGGAAAAATAATGGAGAAGGTAATACTGGATAAGTTATTGTTAGAACTGGATAGGTTGGGACTTGAAACCATATATCAACATGCATATGTTGAAAATAGATCTATTACCACCTGTAACATGATGTTCTATAACAATATAATAACAGCTATGAATGAAAAATTGTGCAGTGATGTGATTTATATAGATTTAACTTCAGCATTTGACAGGGTCATACACAAAACACTGATCAATAAATTACTACAACTAGGTATTGATGTACTGTTGATAAGATGGATAGCTGCACAGCTTACAAATAGGACATGGCAAGTATCACACACCAACTGGACAGGTGAAATCCTTGGGTACAGTCAATGTGTCCCACAGGGCTCTGTCCTAGGCCCTTACTTGTTTAGATTGTATCTTTCAGACCTTACTTTTTCACTTGAGGTGTTCTACAGTCTATATGCTGATGACCTGAAATTGGGTAAACTGATTACAAGTGTTACAGGTAAGGCATATCTGCAAAATAATTTGACTAAATTGACCATTTGGGCACAGAAGAATAATATGTTGATAAATACATCAAAAACTAAGCATATGAGATTTGGGAGACATAAACTGAAAGGTGAATATTTAATACAGCACACAGTGATTGAAAGTGTAGACTCATTTAAGGACCTGGGTATATGGGTAGATTCAGCTATGAGTTTTTCTAATCATATCAACCAATTGGCTAATGATAATTATAGAACTATAGGTTGTATAAAAAGATTTATAAAGTCTAGGGAATCAAACATAATGAAGCTATCGTTTGTTAGTTACATTAGACCCAAACTTGATTATGGAATAACAATATGGAAACCCTACAGGAAAACAAGCAAAAATAAAGTGGAAAGTGTACAGCAAAAATATACCAAGGGCATCCATGGATGTGAAACAAGTTATTATGAAAGACTAAAATATCTGAACTTGTACAGTGTCTCTTACAGATATTTAAGAGGAGATCTTATTCAGGTATATAGAGCATTTAGGGACAACTACCTCTGGGAATGTTTGGGGTTATCAGAAAGTACTAGAGAATCATCAGATAACCTATGTAGAAGATTCCATAGGAATGAGAAATGTACTAAATGGTTCTCTGACAGAGTAGCTGATGCTTGGAACAGACTACCAAATTACATTAAAGCAAGTACTAGTTTAGATATTTTTAAGAACAGCCTGGGCATTATGGAAACAAGTGTTTTGGTATATTGGCAAGCTAGAAGGGCATTAATGCCCATGCTTGAAACATTTGTATGTATGTATGCATGTATGTATGGGAAGTATATTCCATAGCATGGGAAGTCTCTGGGTTATGAACATGTCCCTCCAGCATATTCTGTTGATTGTGGTAATGAGGTTGAGGTTTCTGGAGTGTGTGGTGCGGAGGGATTGGGATTTTTTTGGATGTATCATTTCTAACAGAGCTGGGTTAGACATGGCTTTGTAAGTCAAGCAGAGCTTGCCTCTAAGTAGGCAATATGAGACAGAGAATTGTTGGAGATTTTTTGAGTCTGTCCATATAGGACAAGTGTTTAAGGCCTATGATCCTCTTTGTGAGGTACTTTTGCAACCTCTCCAGTTCTTGCAGGTGTCTAGTGAGGTACATGCCAAATGGGGCATTGTACTCGACTGGCCTAATGAGAGAAGAGTAGAGGGAGACAATGGCCTCTTTCTTCCTGGATGCAAAACCCTTAGTAATGAGATGTGCCACATAGAAGGACTTTCTGACCACAGTGGCAATGTGGTAAGAGAGGTTGCTGTCAACCTGTGTTCCCAGATCTCTTATAACGCCTTCTGTGTTCAGTGCACTACCATCGATGTGGTAATTCATGGGAACTGGGTTTTCCTAAAGGGGATGATGACACATTTTTTGGCGTTGAGCTTAAGGCCATGGTTCTGACACTAGTCGTTGGTCTCAGTGAGGCCTTTCTGTAGTATGACAACATCACTTGGGGAGTTAATAATAGGTCCCAACTTGCAATCGTCTGCGAACTTTGTCAGCCAGAGTCACTTCGTGTTGGCCTGAACTTCAGAGAAGTAGATACCAAACAGGAGAGAACCCAGGGCTGAACCCTGTGGGACTACACTTGTGACTGGTTGGCAGCCTGACTTAGAGTCAGCTACTTTCACACTTTCACTATCTGTGAGCCAGTTTGCAACCCACCTAGTGATATAGGGGTTGATGCCTAACTTAGTGAGTTTTTCTATGATTCCTGAGTGGGGAATATTATCAAAGGCCTTGGCCAGATCAAGGTAGGCTGTATGACCCACCTTGCCTTCATCCACAGCTCTGGTGACTGACTCAAGGAAGTCGATCAGGTTGAGCAGGCATGATCTACCCTTCACAAAACCAAACTGTGTCGGATTCAGAGTTTGGAGATTCCCTACATCCTTGTCTATTAGATCAATGATGATGTGTTCCATAGCTTTGCATATCAGACCCATCGGGTTAATGGGGCAATAGTTCCCAGGGTCTGTAGTCACTCCTCCTTTGTGGAGAAGGATGACTGTAGCAGTGCTCCATTCAATAGGGACAAAGCCTGAGGTGAGGCTGTGATTGAACAGGGCACACAGTTGAGGTGCCAGTTCACTCTGTAGTTCATGTAGAACACAGCCGGAGATATTGTCAGGTCCCATAGAAGCTGTATTCTTGGCTTTGGACAGTGCTGTTTTAACCTGTGTAGCAGTAATACTGGTTGCCTGGCAATCTACTGGTATTGTGATTGGCCCTTGGGGGGGTGAGGAAAAGTTGGCACTGAATTTGTCGACCTATGTGACCTTATTTCAGTCGTCCTTTCCAACAACTTTTTCCATTTCAGTGGCAAGACCTACCAGCAACAATGTGGTGTAGTCATGGGGTCAAAGATGGCCCCTACCTATGCCAGCATTGTACTCAGTACCTGGGAAGCTGAGGCCTTAGTGCATCTTCCAGGTTTTGATAAAACCAAGCTACAATGCCATTATATTGATATTTTATTATTTGGCAGGGATCCATGTCTGAACTCAATGATTTCTCCCATACCCTCTCCGATAGCATTGAATTCCTTTCCTTCTCCATGTAAGCCACTGGTACCAAAGTAAATTTCTGGATGTCAAAATCTGAATTTCTTAGCTTCTTGTCCAACATTGTTTGTAAAAAAAACTTACAGGAACAACTTCCTAGAATTTACCAGCCAACAAACCTTCTTTATGAAGGCCAGTATTGTCAGGGGGCAATTCATTCACCTATCTCACATTATTAGCAAGGATTCAGTGTTCCATAGTGAGAGTTCCTTCCTAAGTAACCTTTTTCTCCACAGAAATTACCCTTGGGCTCTGATAGATAGGATCTACCAACAGGTTAGCAATTCCTGAACCGCTAAGTTCAAACCCATTCTCAAATTCGGGTTTGAAACTGTGTCAAAGCAGTCCCACAGGACCAATCTGATACTTAGCTTTCCCCAGCCCATCAGCCTTAATATGTTCCCAATATGGAACATTCTTACTAGGAAATGGAACATCTTCCAAAGCAGTAGAGAACTTTTCCATATCCTAGGTAGTGGCCCTGCCTTTTGTTTTAAGAAAACAAGGTCTCTCAGACAACCATTTGAGTGACAAGCCAATTCCTTTTTTCAGTTACCTTCCCAGGACAATCCAAACACCATAGGCATGTTCCCCTGTGGTTCCTGTGTAGCCTGTAAGTATATCTACACTGGAACAAACTATATTTGCAAACATTGTAATGTTATGGCCTTTTTTGCCAGTTTCTATGATTTTAAAATACTAACGTAGTGTATGCCAGCATTTGTGCTTGTGACAATTTTTATATAGAGAAAACCTCAAGGAAGCAATCCAATTGAAGCAAGGAGCACTTTGCAGCCACCTGGAACCTAGATCTTAAGAATGCACTAGCCAAACATAGCACAACTTGCATGGTTTTCAGGGATTCAAATTGTTTGTGGTTGATAATGTTAAACATTTTGTAGGAGACTATGACACGGTACTTGAAGTCTGATAAAAGGACCACTTTCTTTAATTGTCCTGTATTCTTGTGGTGGCTGCTCCCCATTGGTCACTTTATTATTTCTGCATTTTTCAAATTTTAGTGGTAGTTATCATTTGGCTGTCTGTGTTTATTTATGTTTGTGCAGTCTTAAGCTATTTATCTATTTTCTGATGAAGTTTTAATAATAAAGTACAAAGACACTAAAAACTACCTGTTTGGCCTCCTCCTTTCACAGGATCCAAGAAGTTGTTTTCCAGTTATCTAGTTTTTTTGTCTTCTTTTCAGTTTTGTTCTGCATATATTTTTTGGGTCAGGTCTATATCATAATGTTGAATGCTGACAAGTACGAAGCACTAAACTTCGAACTTGAAAGTTCGAAGTGTAAAAACGTTGAAACATATAATGGAGATCGCCATAGAGTGTGGGAAAGGAAGATTTCCCTTTACTGCACTGTAATGCGATCTCAGAGTTGGTATATTTAAGTAGCGGGGGGGGGGTGCAGGGGAGCTTCCCCCCCTGCATAGAGCATTTTTCTTTTGTTTTGGGTTTTGAGTGTTTTTTTTTTTTTTTGACATCCGACGCTTTTAGACTTCAAACTTTCAAGTTCGAAGTTTGAAGCTTCAAAGTTGTCAGCATTCGACAATCTGATAGACCCATTTAGGTCTATATTAAATCAGTGAATACTTAAAAAAAGCGAACGCTGATTTATTGACCCCATGTAAGTGAATCCTTACAATCTCGAACACTCGGAACAGCAATGTTTTTCCCCAGGGAAATGTATTACAGATGACTGAATGGTGTTATGATCTACATAGCATCTTTAGTTATATTATTGTCAAGAGGTGATAAAAATGGAGTGTAAAGAGCATTAGTTTTCCTTTTGGTCATCATGAACAATCTTTCAGTTAAAGATTTGCACCGGACATGGCTGTGGTGAATATGTATTTTAACATGAGGGAGGAGTATAGGGTGACATACAAAAGTGAAGGAAGATGCACACAGGTGGATTATATCTTATGTAGGAGGGCCACAGTGGTGACTGGAGAAAGTGTCATTAGGCAGCATAGGATAGTGGTTTGTAGGATGACGTTGGTTATTAAGAAGAAGTGGAGGAGTGTGAGGGCAGCACCAAGGAGCAAATGGTGGAAATTGAAAAAGGGTAATTGTGAGGTGGAGTTCAGGGATGAGTTAAGGCAGGCACTGGGTGGCAGTGAAGAGTTACCAAATAGCTTGGTAACTACAGCAGAGCTAGTAAGGGAGACGGCTAGAAAGGTGCTTGGTATGACATCTGGACAGAGGAAGGAGGACAAGGAGACATGGTGGTGGAATAAGGAAGTACAGGAGAGTATACAGAGAAAGAGGTTGGCAAAGAAGAAGTGGGATTGTCAGAGAGATGAAGAAAGTAGACAAGAGTATAAGGAGATGAGGTGCATGAACCAATAAGCAATGAGAACCAAACCAGAAAACTTAAAATGCGGATGACCTGGATTCTTGCTCTGGTACCAGCAGATATACACCAGCAAAATGCAAAGTTGAGGTGCATGTCAAAGAGAGAGGTGGCGAAGGCTAAGGATAAGGCATATGAAGAGTTGTATGAAAGGTTGGACACTAAGGAGGGAGAAAAGGACCTGTACCAATTGGCTAGACAGAGGGACCAAGCTAGGAAAGATGTGCAGCAGGTAAAGGTGATAAAAGATAATGAGGGAAACATACTCACAAGCGAGGAGAGTGTGTTGAGGAGATGGAAAGAGTACTTTGAGGGGTTGATGAAGGAAGAGAAAGAGAGGGAGAGAAGGTTGGATGATGTAGGGATAGTAAATCATGAAGTACAATGGATTAGCAAGGAAGAAGTAAGGATAGCTATGAAGAGAATGAAGAATGGAAAGGCTGTTGGCCCAGATGACATACCTGTGGAAGCATGGAGGTCTTTAGGTGAAATGGCAGTGGAGTTTTTAACCAGATTGTTTAATGAAATCTTGGACAGTGAGAGGATGCCTGAGGAATGGAGAAAAAGTGTTTTGGTACCGATTTTTAAGAATAAGGGTGATGTGCAGAGCTGTAGTAACTACAGAGGGATAAAATTGATCAGTCACGGCATGAAGTTATGGGAAAGAGTAATGGAAGCAAGGTTAAGAAGGGATGTGATGATTAGTGATCAGCAGTATGGTTTCATGCCAGGAATGAGCACTACAGATGCGATCTTTGCTCTGAGAGTGTTGATGGAGAAGTACAGATAATGTCGGAAGGAGTTGCATTGTGTTTTTTGTAGACTTAGAGAAAGCATATGACAGAGTGCCTAGAGAGGAGTTGTGGTATTGTATGAGGAAGTCAGGAGTGTCAGGAAAAGTATGTAAGAGTGGTACAGGATATGTAAGAGGGTAGTGTGACAGTGGTGAGGTCTGCGGTGGGAGTGATGGATGCATTTAAGGTGGAGGTGGGGTTATATCAAGGATCAGGTCTGAGCCCTTTCTTATTTGCAATGGTGTTGGACAGGTTGGCAGTCGAGATCAGACAGGATTCCCCGTGGACTATGATGTTTGCAGATGACATTGTGATCTGTAGTGAGAGTAGGGAACAGGTGGAGGAGACCCTGGAGAGATGTAGATATGCTCTAGAGAGAAGACGAATGAAGGTCAGCAGGACTAAGACAGAATATATGTGTGTGAATGAGAGGGGAGGATAGAGGAATGGTGAGGATGCAAGGAGTAGAGGTGGCAAAGGTGGATGAGTTTAAATACTTGGGGTCAATAGTTCAGACTAACGGTGAGTGTGGAAGAGAGGTGAAGAAGAGAGTACAGGCAGGATGGAGTGGGTGGAGAAGAGTGTCAGGAGTGATTTGTGACAGATAAGTACCTGTAAGAGTGAAAGGGAAGGTCTACAAGAGAGTAGTGAGACCAGCTATGTTATATGGGTTGGAGACAGTGGCATTGACAAAAAGGCATGAGTTTGAGCTGGATGTGGCAGAGTTAAAGATGTTAAGATTTGCACTGGGTGTGATGAGGGTGGACAGGATTAGGAATAAGTATATTAGAGGGTCAGCCCAGGTTGGAAGGTTTGGAGACAAAGCCAGAGAGGCACAATTATGTTGGTTTGAACATGTGCTGAGGAGGGATGCTGAGTATATTGGGAAAAAGATGTTAAGGATTAAGCTACCAGGTAACAGGAAAAGAGGAAGGCCTAAGATAAGGTTTATGGATGTGGTGAGAGAGGACATGCAGGTGGTTGGTGTGACAGAGCAAGATGCAGAGGACAGGAAGAAATGGAAACAGGTGATCTGCTGTGGCGACCCCTAACGGGAACAGCCGAAAGAAGATGATGATGATGACCTAGGAAATGAGAAAGAGGGAAGTAACAAAGTGGAAGTTTCAATTGGTTGAACAAGTTAATATTCATAATTTGAAAGACCAATGATGATGAAGGGATGGAGTTCTAGACACTATGAACACTTGATTTTGGGAATTGGTTTGATAATTGTGTTGTTAAAATGTTTCACAGTTAATAGAATCATACATTATAAAATGTCAAGATTAAAACATTTTTGTGAAGAGGTAAAATCTGTTTAGTGTCATTACTCCTAATCTTAGACATACCGGCTTTATGATAGTGAGACATTGGTGAGGAGAGACACTCAATGGGTAACCTGCAATTGCTATAGGCAAATTACTTGTTTTGTTTTAAAATATGAAACTATGGATTAAAGTTACGCTTTTGTGTTGTCATGTAAGTAACTATTCTATCATTTTTTTAAGTTTTGCTGGACTAACACTGCAACAGTATGCAGCTGGTGGGATGTGTTAGATGGCTTTAGGACTTGGATTGGAGTGATAAACAGTAGAAGAGCTTGGGATGTCATAAAATGGGGAAAGCAGTAAGTGCATTGCAGCACGTTTATTGAGCATTGTGTGACTCTGGGTGGGTTACTTGGATGAATCAGCATCCCTGAGATATCAATGGACGTAGTGGTTAGCATATATCAGTTTTTACTCAGTTTAGTGACTTGCTTGAGCTGCATGACATTAGTTTGTATGCAGTACTTTTGTCCCATTTTAAAAACAGGAAAAAGGACAGGGAAGGAAGGAAAAAAAGAAAAAAAAAACAAAGGGAAAGGAGAGGAGATACATGCATGATATGTGTGGCTGTTCTGAAATCCAAGTTTTAAGCTGTATAGTAGCTATGATATTCCTTGTCAATACACTGGCTACTAGCATATACAAGATAGTCATACTATAATGTCTATGGTCTTCATGCTATTAGCAGTTGTTAGGGGACCAAGAGTCAAAATAGCACCAGCAATTTGTGAATTAAGAAATAAATATGGGAAAGGAAAAGGGAAAGAATTAAAAAAAGAAAAAGAAGAGAAAATGGAAAAAAAAATCATAGTTGGATTGGCATGTTATCTAATTGTGTATAGTAGAAAAGAGGGAAGCAGAGAAATGAGGGACAGGAAGGAAGAAGAAGAGAAGGGAAATAGGTGGAGGGGAAAAGGTTTATATATATATATATATATATATATATATATATATATATATACACACACACATATATATATATATATATATATATATATATATATATATATATATATATATAAAACATTAGTGTTTCAAAGTCCAATACTGGCACAAATAAAAGTGTTGTTTTGATGAAATTTCTCATAAATGAGTTTATAATTGTAGGAATAAGTTAGCACCTACAGATGAAAGGCTTATTTATTGTAGACTCTGATACATATTTCTATAAGAGCACAGTTGTCATTTTAGTCCCATCTGGCTTACTTTTAGCTTTAGTTAGATTGTAAACTGTGCCTGTTTGCTGTTACATTTTTAACACATTATTGTGAATTTTGTCTCAGGGTTACTGGTTTGCCATTTAAAATTGTTGATATTGTAATTCTTGATCTATGTTATATTAATGCAACAAATCAAAGTATCTATTCTACCTTCTAAAAAAACATTTGCACGAAAAGTCCAAATTACTATTAATTTGAATTATATCCTATTGTAGTTTATGTAATACTAACAGGAACTTGCAAGAGAAAACAAATTAAACATTAAAGGCATGTTTTGCAGAAGCATTTATCTACTGCATAGAAGTAATCAATTTACTGTAATATATTATACCTTTATCTGCATGTGTTTTATCTTCTGTGCCTGCCCATTTTTCATTGTAAGATTTTTCTCAAATGTATAATGTTTTGTTTGCATGAATAAATTATGTAGATGAACTGATAAATTATGTAGATGAACTGTTTTTAATGGTTACAATTATAAATTAAATCTATTCCAGTTTTTCTGAATACTTCTGATTTAGGAATCTTCTAGTAAGTGACATGAAAACAGTAATAACAATTGCACTGTATCTAGCAGAGTAGCAATTTGTAACTTTCTTTTGAGTAATCTTTGTGCATATTTCACCCCAATTGTATTTTGTAATAATAGAGTCATCATACATATTATGCTCTAAAATGAGTGAAAACTTCTGTTAGATCAAATAGTTTGTTACTACAGCTGGTCATATTTAAAGGTTGTAATCTAAAGGTGGCTTAAGATAAAATATAAGAAAATCTCAAAATCTTAAAAAAATTGTATTATATTTTTCTATAATAAGGTATTCCCTTCTCCTATTGTAGCTCTCATTCTTGGAAAATAGTTAATAACATAGTGATCTTCATAATATAGCATGTGCAGGTCATTTCTTATTTTTCTGTCTGAGAATCAGAATTCTTCTTTGGGAAAATACAGTGTTTTAAAGATTTGAAATATTTTAAACTAATTTAAAACATTTACTGTTTAAATGAACAAATAATTTCTTTAGAACACATTTAGTTGCTCATTTATTTATAAGAATGCACAGTTTTCATATGCAGGTTTATCTGGAAGCTATTTCATAATAATATGCATATTTAGAAATATTTACTGCTATTTTAATATTAATCCAATAATTTCAACATTGTTCTTTTTATTTAAAAAGTTAAACATTCTATAGAGTTTCAGTCAAGTAAGTTATTCTGCAGAGCTCCATTTTTTTTTTGGGGGGGTTCATTGCACTCTAGAGAGAATGTGTTAGTAGTGTAATCAGAAATTTCTGACTGAACTGGGAACCTTTAAGGTTTCCATGGGAACGTTTATATTGTTCCCCTGGCTATTACATTTATATTAAATTGTTTTGTTCTTTTTATTAAAAAAATCTCTTTCTGCACACCATATATACATAGAAAAGTAACACTAATGTTAGTTTCCAAGCACAATTTCATATGAAAATAAGACACTTACTAGAAATGTTCGGAGAGAGCGATTTATTTATAACTGTGTATTTCAGTACTATACTATATATCTGAATGCATTTGTTTTTTAATTAATATATAATATGGAGTTGTATGTTTTGTCTTTAAATGTTAATGGTTTAAATAATCAAATATGATCTAATTTAATTAAATACTTGACATTTAATAAAGTTCAGGTAGAATTTATTCAAGAAACCAATATCAGAACAGAAGATAGGGACTGGTTTAAATTTTCTAACTATGAAATAAAGTTTCAATCTTTCTTTAAAAGTAAGACAAAAGGGAAATTATGATTCTATGGAAGAAAGTGGAGTTTTAACAAAAATCTTATTCAAAAAAGAAGATAAATTGTATATTTGATATGACTGCATCCGAATATAATAAAAAGATATGGTCCCAAGCAAATGTATATTAGTTTCCAGGTCTGAGTACAAAAAAAAACAAAATACATAACATGAAGGGAAATTTAGTCTTAGGAAGAGACTTTAATATTATTTTGGGGAAATTTGAATCTAGTGCTTCATGTGGTCCAAGAATTTAAGTTTTGACAAAGACCTTGAAAAGCTGGTTAGACAATTTAAATATGATTGATACTGTTCCTTTGAGTGATGCTGACTTCATTAGAATTCACAGATTATTCATATGTTTTTACCACACACAACAGGACTGATAACAGTTTTTATATCCCAAACTTTGGAATCAAAAAAATTAATTTATAAAGGAACTAATTGCCTTGATTTTAGACCACTGTGCTCTTTTTATGAAACTGCAAATCAATTTTAAAAACTAGCATATGCTTCAAAGATTCAAGCTTATTTTACTAAACTTGAAGATATCAATTTGCGGCTTAAAATTAATCTCTTTTTTAGATTTTAATGTAAATGAAGAAACAAAGTATTATTAATTTGAGATTCCTTTAAAGCTTGCTTATATGGTAAGAGCATGTTATGGTACAGTATAAAAAAGGCAATGGGAACAAATGTTAACATTCAAGGAGAAATTCAGAAACTTAAAAAGAATTTCAAAAAGGTAAGAAATCATTGCTTTCTCAAAATCTTAATACTCAATATCAAAATATTCTTATACATAAAACATCAATAGCATTAGAAAAATTAAAAAGTTATTTCTATGCAGTAACTCTCTGAGGCATGTATGCTATGGCAAGATGATCTAAGATACACTCAAGAAAATCACTTATAACAAATATAAGTTCTAAATATAATAAATCTGAAACAGACATTGAAGAAATTCTAAATGTAATACTCTTTACAAAAGATTATGTATCTCTAAAAAATATAATCTATTATATAACCTTTAATAATTGAAAATCTTAAATAAACTAGATATTCCCAAAATTTCAAATTATGAGGAAATTGATATTTAAAAAATCATGTTTTTAGAAATTAATAATAAAAAATATATATATCTTTATTAAATAAAACTCCAGGTATAGATGGTTTAATAATACTAAAACTTCATAAATTATTCCTCCCAAAATGTATAAATGTATTTCATATTACTCTAAATGTAATTAATTCAAATTTTATAGTTAATCCATCTTGGAAATATTCTATAATAACACCTACACCCAAAAATAAAATTGATTTATTTCTTTGTTCTTCATATAGACCAATTTCTCTATTAAAAGTAGATTAAAAAAATATGTGAATTCTAATGGAAAAGTTAAAATTATGTATACATAGGTTGATTAAACAAGATCAGACAGGTGTCATACCTAAAAGGCAAACACAAGATAACATCTAAAGAATTATAACAAGTACATATTAAACAAAAAAGATAAAAAGGAAATAGCTTTAATAAGTCTAGACATAGAAAAAGCCTTTGATACAATTTCTTGGAATTTTCTTTAAAATATTTTAGAACATTTTATCTTTTCTCAGAAATGTAAACCACTAATTAAAAACATCTATCAAGATAATAAAGCATACATTAAGATAGACTCATATCCTTCTATGTCATTTGATATAAAAAAAGCACTAAACAAGGTTGTCTACTCTCTCATAGTTTGTTTGCTTTGGGTATTGAAATCCTTTCTATATTTATTCAGAAAAATAATAACTTAGCAAAGATTGTGTTGTTGCAGATGATAAATTGTTAACAGTGTCTAATCACAGATTAACCATTCCTGAACTAAATATTATTACTGAATTATTTGAAGAAATTTCCAGTCATCATGTTAATAACAAATCTAAATACTTATTATTTAATAATCACTTCTCCACAATCAAAGTTATAAAGAGACGTTTGGTAAAGCTTCTAAAGGAATGAATCAACTTTGAATTATACTAGGAAAATTCTGGGAACATATTAGAAATATAAATTTTGATAATAAATTATAAGAATAAAATAAACTAATTCAGAATTGGAATAATCAAATCTACACCTTTAAAAAAGGCTTACATTTATCAAAAAGGTAATATATATTATTTATACTACTGCTGTTTCACCCTCAGTTTAAGAGGGTTAATAATATTCTTTTAAAAATGTTATGGTCATCTAAAAATCCTAGAATTGTCTTTAACTATCACATTAGGGATTTGGAAACATATGTAAAAACAGCTTTTTAATGGCAATAGTACTATAATTTGACAAAAAATTGGAAACATTACATCAATCTTTATTTGACTCAAAAAATGTCACTTTCATACTGTTTAAATAGTTTAAAGGAAAATGTGATTAGCCCTTTGTAATTATATTAAGTATAATAGTTATTCTCAAACATCTTCTACTTATGTTAATTCAGTATTGAAACAAGCAAGACATTTTTTTTTTAATTTTGAAATTAAAGACTGGTTTAATCTCTTAAATCCCTTTCAAATTTCTAAAGGACTATTGTTATACTTCAATAAAACAGTATTGAATAATTGGGAAACCAGAGTTCTTTAATGATTTAATTGCTTTAATAATGGATCTTTAAAAGTCAGATTAGATATGCAGTCTGAATTACAAAATGAATGGCTTGAGTTACAATCTTTTAAGATCTTTTGCACTGAATAATTTTAAGATACCTTCACAGTCAAAGTCCAGCAATATTCCAAACCTAATTATTTATGCATGTTTTAATGTTTTTAAGAATAAATCCATGACTCTGTCCTCTCTGATCTAAAGGAAAATGTAATACACTACAAAAGAAGATTTGCATATTAAACTTAGGAAATATTTATTACAACATAGATTTAATGACTTTTCTTACAATGACAAAATGTTAATTCTTGTTTTAGTTGCTAAAACTTCTGTAGTTCAAAATTGGAAAGTATTCACTTGGAAATGTTTATACAGATCATTTTTAAACATCAAATAATTTCAGAGAGCTATAAAAATAACTTAAGCTGTTGCAGATATAATGGAATGTGTAGTGCAGATTGGAAACATGCTATCTATATTCCAATCTCTTTCCTTATTGAAGGCTATATGGACAGATACATTTACCCTTTGTGTGATTTAATTCTGTTCAACTCTCTGATTCCATCATTCATGAATAAAAATCGGAACTACCTTTTATGGACTATTTTAGTAATAGCTAGAAAGACTATCACAAGGAAATTGAAATCTTCTATCCCTCTTAAGTTTGAAGAATTTATCATTCTATTCAAGGCTGTGTCTATTAAAAGATGTGGAATAAAAAAAAATCAAGATGTTCTTCTATGGCAGTCCCCAATCCTTGGTTAAAAATTCACCAGTTATTGGGAAACTTTGGATTTATGAAATGTTGAAATTTCCCATATATATTCACAATGTATTTCTATAAACATTTGTATTGAAATTACTAGTCATGTGGAATATGCTTGCATATATTGTATATAGTCACATGTATTTGTTTTAAAACATTTCATTTTTTCTCACCTATTTTGAAAATGCTTTTCTTTTGTATTGCTTATGTATATTTGTGTCTGTAATGGGCACAAGCAACCTGTATATGGTCCATCTACAGGGCACCTACATGTAAATGTTTCATCTCCCAACCCCCTCCTTACACTTATCAAGGGTATCAGAACTTGTCAGAGATTTGGGATACATGGCTAGCCTTAAAATGGCCCCTGTGGTCGTTAGCCTAATAAACACCTATGAAACTACGACTTTATGAACCAAAAGAAAAAATTCAGTAAAAAAAGAAAAAAAAGTTCATCACTTTATCTGACAATGTCTAATAATTTACAACCATCCAATGCCTTCTATACCTAAGGAGAAAATGAGTATTGCAGCATATAGGGTTTCAGTATATTAGCAAGCGACACAAGGGAACATGCATACATTTTTTCAATTAAAATCATAGGAAATGGTGAAATGACAGCCCACATGACATAGCATATTATAAATGTCATTTTAACACATTGGGGGGTCTAAGATATGCAAGGCTAATATTCATAAAGAAACAGTGACAGTACAGATTACATCTGCATATTGGGCATGTGTTACATCAGTACAATACCTTCAATTTAGCATGTGTCATTGCATGCCATAGGAAGTATAACATGCTACCTTGTCTGCTCAAGAGTAGCAGCATACTTCCAGTTCTGTAGCCTGCACAAAATATATGGAAAGATACCAGTCTCAGCTATCAGCTACAATGAAGATTTTTGAATATGAAACAAGCAACATATGCAATGCCTGCATTTATAGTCATCCATGTACAGCTGATATGCAGACTTTGATGTATCCATGCAGCAAAAACACACATGAAAGAGGCATAAATGTACATGGGTGAAGAAAATTGCCTACAAAGACATAATACTGTATTATCTGCTACTGCTGTGCCACAAGAATGTCAGCAATGGACAGGAAGCAGGGCCAGAAGACTGGAAAATACAGCAATGTGTGTGGTTTAATATGCTCCTGGATGTCAGTTACTATATCAAGCCAGTCAAGATGTCAAAGAAGAGCAGGACAAGCACACAACTTGGATGATGCTTCTGTTAGCAATTCAGTTAATTTGCCTGCACCAAAGGCAATCCATGCTTTATTGAAATTATGCACTAAGCCAAATCCTGACTTGAAAAAAAAATATTAAAGCAGCAACATCCAGATGCCATAGGGCTAGTATTACTTATAATATGATGAAATGAGTTGGTACTACAAAACTTCCCTTTAAGTCTAATCTTTATTCTAATGCTAGTTTTATCGCAACTGATAGTGTTATGATGATTGCTTTGAGAAAACATTCACTACAGATATTGTAGTGGGTAACTTATCCAATTCTGTGACCAGAAATGAGCTGCAAGGTAGTCTTGTACAAATGTATAGTGCTGCTCCTGAGCATGCTTCTTCTTTTATTGACATAACAGTCAATATGGAATCATATTAAGCAAATGTGTAATACATGATGCATGTTCTTTGAAAGACACTGCCATTTCCTGCTATATGTCTAATAAGCAGAACTTTGATTTGAACATACTTGCTGAGAAATTACATTTTATATATATATATATATATATATGTGTATATATATATATATATATATATATATATATATATATATATATATATATATATATATATATATATATATATATATATATATATATATATATAAGCTGGGAAACCTTGAGGTCACTGTTAACAAAATTTCATTGATGGAGCATGCTATTAAAAAGATAGATGATAAGCAAAATGACCAAACAAAATAAATAAATACAAGATAAGTTAGCATCTTATGCATATGAAATTGGTTTACTCAAATGTAAACTTGACTTGCTAGAGAAAGGGCAGTCTGTGTTGCAAAATAAAATGACAAATTTTGAAACCAGATCTTGTAGTAAAATTCTTAACATTTTTGAAGTTCCTTGAAGAGAATCATGTATGACAGAAGTTGGACAAAACCTTACATACTGCCTTCTGAGCTCTGTTAAGTGAAGAGAACATCACTGGAATTGACTTAAATAAGTGCCACTACATCCCCTCGCGGTACTCCCAGTAAAATTCTGCTCACTCTGTTTCTGTGAAGTTCATGAAAAGCATTGATGAAGAATATATACTTTCAGTTGCTATTAGGAAAAACATATATCTTTGCAGAAGGTGCTTCTGTTACATTTTTTCTTACTTGTCAAACAAAGTTCTTAAATCATATAGAGCTTTGCTTTGATACTGGAGAACCTATGGCAGGAATGGATGAAGCCAACATCTATTCATTCTGCTAAACTCAAAATAACCTGAGAATGTGTTCCTTTAATTTGTTTTTCTTTGGAAGCTGACATAAGCATGAAATGACTTTTCTGGGCATATTTTAAATGAACATTCCAAATTATTCCTCAGACTTTCATTCCATGTTGATCTTGAGTACTGGATTATCAGGCTTGGACTTGCACTTTGAATGTCTTCCTGTTCCTCTTTATCTTTTTTTTTTGCTCTTTTTTTCTGCAACATTGCTGTGATGGGGATCTGTCCCTTTTCTCCATTGAAGTATATCATTCCTGAGAATAAAGGTATGCAAGAAATGAATTTTTGTTAGAAATGTAAATTAATTTATTGACAATTAATGTAAATAGTACTTATATTTTTTTCATATTAAGAATGTTATTGAAATTTATTGAAAGACATAATGAAAACAGATTTCTGATGCAAGAAACCCGTATTTCTGAATCACAATGTAACTATATTCCTGAAAAATGTAGCTGGGTTAAAGTAATGTATAATTTTGATACCATTCAATCTGATGGTGTAATGATTATAATCAAAACTCTAGCAGTAGTGTGGTTAAATCTGTCCAGTATGGCTTGAAAGGGGATGTTGTTGTTGCTTCAGTAAAAAGTGACATTTTTTTTACATCCATAGGCTCCCTATATGGACCTTTTGTATAATATCAGTCATTTACAGATAGTGCTAGAAATGTGTTATTTAAAATGAGTGATTCTGCAATAATTTTAGGATATGATGGGAAGGTTATTTCAGACATAAGTTTACATAGATCATATCCTCCTAAGAAAATTTCTTATCAGGTTAATAGTTAAAATTTGTTTTATCTTTTTTGTATTATGAGAACCTAATAGATGGCTGGAGAGTCAGAACTCAAACTACTAATGAATACACACATTTCACACATATCTTCTTCTTTCGGCTGCTTCTGTTAGGGGTCACCACAGCGGATCATCTGTTTCCATTTCTTCCTGTCCTCAGCATCTTGCTCTATCACACCAACCACCTGCATGTCCTCTCTCACCACATCCATAAACCTTATCTTAGGCCTTCCTCTTTTCCTGTTACCTGGCAGCTTCATCCTTAGTATCGTTTTCCCAATATACTCTGCATTCCTCCTCAGCACATGTCCAAACCAATGTAATCTTGCCTCTCTGGCTTTGTTTCCAAACTTTCCAACCTGGGCTGACCCTCTAATATACTTATTTCAAATCCTGTCCACCCTCATCACACCCAGTGCAAATCTTAACATCTTTAACTCTGCCACATCCAGCTCTGACTCATGCCTTTTTGTCAGTGCCACTGTCTCCATCCCATATAACACAGCTGTTGTAGACCTTCCCTTTCAGTCTTACTGGTACTCGTCTGTCACAAATCACTCCTGACACGCTTCTCCACTCACTCCATCCTGCCTGTACTCTCTTCTTCATCTCTCTTATACACACACTCACCATTATTCTGAACTGTTGATCCCAAATATTTAAACTCATCCACCTTTGCCACCTCTACTCCCTGCATCCTCACCATTCCTCTATCCTCCCTCTCATTCACACACATATATTCTGTCTTAGTCCTGCTGACCTTCATTCTTCTTCTCTCTCTAGGGCATATCTCCACCTCCCCAGGGTCTCCTCCTCTCACTACAGATCACAATGTCATCTGCAAACATCATAGTCCACGGGGACTCCTGTCTGATCTCATCTGTCAACCTGTCCATCACCATTGCAAATAAGAAAGGGCTCAGAGCTGATCCTTGATGTAATCCCACCTCCACCTTAAACGCACTCATCACTCACACCGCAGACCTCACCACTGTCACACTACCCTCGTACATATCCTGTACCACTCTTACATACTTCTCTGACCCTCCCGACTTCCTCATACGATACCACAACTCCTCCCTAGGCACCCTGTCATATGCTTTCTGTAAGTCCACAAAGACACAATGCATCTCCTTCTGACCTTCTCAGTATTTCTCCATCAACACTCTCAGAGCAAACATCACATCTGTAGTGCTCTTTCCTGGCATGAAACCATACTGCTGATCACTACTCATCACCTACCTTCTTAACCTAGCTTCCAATACACTTTCATGCTGTGACTGATAAGTTTAATCCATCTGTAGTTACTACAGCTCTGCACATCACCCTTATTCTTAAAAATCGATACCAAAACATTTTTTCTCCATTCCTCAGGCATCCTCTCACTTTCCAAGATTTCATTAAACAATCTAGTTAAAAACTCCACTGCCATTTAACCTAAATACCTCCTTGCTTCCACAGGTATGGCATCTGGACCAACAGCCTTGCCATTTTTCATCCTCTTCATAGCTATCCTTACTTCCTCCTTGCTAATCCACTGCAATTCATGATTCACTTTTTGCACATCATCCAACCTTCTCTCCCTCTCATTTTCTTCATTCATCAGCCCTTCAAAGTACTCTTTCCATCTCCTCAACACACTCTCCTCGTTTGTGAGTACATTTGCCTGATTATCCTTTAGCACCCTTACCTGCTGCACATCTTTCCTAGCTCAGTCCATCTGTCTAGCCAATCAGTACAGGTTATTTTCTCCCTCTTTAGTGTCCAACCTTTCATACAACTCTTCATATGCCTTATCCTTAGCCTTCGCCACCTCTCTCTTTGCCATGCACCTCATCTCCTTATACTCCTGTCTACTTTCTTCATCTCTCTGACAATTCCACTTCTTCTTTGCCATCCTCTTTCTCTGTATACTTTCCTGTACTTCCTCGTTCCACCACCAGGTCTCCTTGCCCTCCTTCCTCTTTCCAGATGTCACACCAAGCACCTTTCTAGCCATCTCCCTTACTAGCTCTGCTGTAGTTACCCAGCTATTCAGTAACTCTGCACTGCCACCCAGTGCCTGTCTTAACTCTTCCCTAAACTCCACCTCACAATTACCTTTTTTTATTTTCTACCATTTGGTCCTTGATGCTGCCCTCACACTCCTCCTCCACTTCTTGATCACCAATATAATCATACAAACCACCATCCTATGCTACCTAACTACACTTTCCCCTACCACCACTTTACAGTCTCCAATCTCCTTCAGACTGGCCCTTCTACATAAGATATAATCCACCTGTGTGCATCTTCCTCTACTCTTGTATGTCACCCTATGCTCCTCCCTCTTGTTAAAATACATCTTCACCACAGCCACTACCATCTGACCTTCTGCATTCCTTTGCTTAACACTATACCTACCCATCACTTTCTCATCTCCTCTGTTCCCTTCACCAACATGCCCATTGAAATCTGCTCCAATCTCCAGTCTCTCACCCTTGGGTACAGTCATCACCACTTCATCCAACTCATTCCAATCTTTTTCTTTCTCATCCATCGCGCACCTAACTTGTGAAGCATATGCACTAACAACATTCATCATTACACCATCAATTTCCAGCTTCATAAACATCACTCTATCCAACACTCGTTTCACCTCCAAAACACTCTTAGCATACTGTTCCTTTAGGATAACCCCTACGCCATTTCTCCTCCCATCCACCCCATGATAAAAAATTTGAACCCGCCTCTGATACACCTAGCCTTGCTCCCCTTAATAAATTCTAGGTTACATTTGTTTATATTATCAACTCATAATATAATTTATATTTGCAATTTCACTCAATGTGTTATTTGTCCCAGCGTATATATGTGTGTGTGTGTGTGTATGTGTGTGTGTGTGTGTGTGTGTGTGTGTGTGTGTGTGTGTGTGTGTGTGTGTGTAAGAGTTAATGAGTGAGTGCATCTGTGAGTGCAATTGGGTGACAGGGGGCTCAGTGTGTGTGTGTGTGTGCACATGTATATTCATGAATGTTTGAATATGTCTGTGTTTGGAGGGACTGTTATACCTCACCACTCTCCCAGACTAACAGCAAATCCTGCAACATTTGGGGAGAACACTTGACACCGGGGATAACTCTTTATATTGTGTCTTAAATTTACATCAAAAAATAACTTAATACTTAAGAAATAAAAAAAAATTACATTACAAAAGTTGTGGGATGGGGGAATACTAGACATTAGGGATAACTCTTTATAGTGTGCCTTAAAAAATTAAAAGAGCAAAGTTTTGAATCATGAAAAATGTGACAAAGGGGAAACACTAGGCACCAGGGATAGTCTATATAGTGTGCCCAAAAGGCACCTATGAAAGATTCAAAACCTGTACCCATGCAATTACAATATTATCTCTCTTTACCACCACTAGGTACCAGGGAATACTTTAAAATATTGCCCAAGTCATTCATAACAAAAAATAAATATGAAAAAATGATGGAAGAGGTTTCAGAACCCTGCCCCCCTGACCCAGAAAGCAATAGCATTAATCTCCTACATTAACTGATCAGCTAATGAAGATACTTTTTCCATAGTAAAAAGTATGACACTCTAATATCAAGCACTTTTCAATAACTGCAACAGTGTGTAAATTACAAGGGACAGGGCACCTATAACAGTCAACAGTAGGAGTGTTCTGTAAAATCAGGGAAAGACAGTTGAGAGGGACAGGGAGTGTTTGTGTGTGTGGGGGGACTTTCAAGCAAAGTGTGGAGGAACACTAGATTACAGCAGGGAGAACTTTTAAAGTATCATTTGGACTTACTAAAAAAGTCAATGGATCAACAGACCAAACATCACTATGCACTTTACAAACATTAAGGAAAATGAAGCTCTAATATGTTGTTTTTATTGACTGACTGTAAGGATCCAAGATTTACAATGTCAGGGACAAAAAAAATAAGAGACATCAGGGACATTGTGTCAACTCAGGAACATGTAAGGGATAAGACAGTGTGTCTTTGAATGTGCACATACGTGTGAAACTGTGAAAGACTGGAAGGCCTATGAAAGATGCATGGGTTTCCAGTGCTGATTACCACAGGAAAGTACTGATTTGCACTACTTGAAGTTAAGAGCAATTCAGAGCCACACAGATTAGCTAATTATGAGGCATTTCCTCATTGCATCTGACATGTTTCACAATTTCTATATTATGTAAAAAGACCCTTTTGGCCCCAGCTCTTACCGCCAGTGGTGGGGTTCTTTCTGAATTTCTGTGAGAGACATTTTTCAGTTTTATTTATTAGTTAGGTAGGTGGGTATAAACCCTAACCCTTGCCATATTCCAGCCCCTAAACCCAATCTTACACATTAGGTTACTAAACACACTTTCCCTAACAGTACCACTAATCAAACAGACGATTTGTGTGCATGGCCAATGGTAATATGTATATTTATATATAAAACATTGTGGACTCACTGGGTAGGTACAGTGCTCTTTATTTATAATGAAGTTGTGCAGTACAGATTATTGACAGTGCTACTAACATCTCAAAGACATTTCTAATAAATAAAACACATTATGCCCTGTACTTATAACCCGCTGTGGTGGTGCTGCGGTAGCGTTGTCGCCTCACAGTAAGACACTGTCCGGTTCAATTCTCAGCTAGAGTGTCTTCTGCGTGAAGACATGCGTGAATGGGCGTACCTTCGTTGAAGGTTGTGCATCAGGCCTGGCAAGTTGGTACATAAAAATAAACTGCCAATCATTAGCGGACCGGAGTTCCGCTGTGGCGAACCCTAACCGGGAAAAGCCGAAAGACACAAACAAACTTATAATTCATCTTAGACTTACAACTCAAAACTCACTGCATAAAAATATCTCACAGTTCAGTGAGTTTTAATCACTCAAAAAATGTCCATTATGCAGCAGCTCCAAACAAGCTGCCTATATCTTCCACAGCTAAGAAGTTGTGGCTTCCTCCATTCTGGGAAGGTATGTGGTTTCCTCTTCTGACACTCCTCTTGTATTGCAGCTCTAAACACCTTAGAGTGGCCATTAGGGGGCACTGTGCCACAAAGTCAAAAGTTTTGTGATTTTGGGCAATGATAGTCATGGAATAAGTTCTGTAATCCTAGACTACAAGATATTTCACATATCACACAGACCCTCACAATATCATTTATCCATTTCCTAAGTGTTTCCCATGTTTTCCAGCTGCCTGGAATAATATGAATTAATAGCATAAGTTACTTGCCTGTCCCACTTTGTGAGGGACAGTCCCTCTTTGGGCAGTTGTGTCCTAACAAAAAATAAAAAAATGGCAAATGTCCTGAGATTTTTAGGACAAAGTTATTTCCTATATTTTATGTAATAGTTGCATAAAACAGTTATTCTGCATCTAAAATACCTAAATGTTATAAGAAACAGAATAAGCAACTAAAAGGCTACAAAAATAAGCTTTTATTTAGGCAAAAAAGTTAAGTTCTATACTTTGTACTGACCGTGGGTATGGGTCGGCCTGTAAAATCTGATGTTTGTCCCGAAAATGTCCCACTTTGGCCATTTGAAAAGGTGGCAACCCTACATAAGTATCGTTTCAATAGCAGTTTAGGTAATTTGGGCAGGTTTCATGAATGGAGAATATAATGAATTATTAACTACTTTTTTCATTCAACGTCATTTATTTATTTTACCTTAATAATTCAGTGACGTTTGTGTTAGGATTTGTTAGTTTTATAGTTTAGTTATATTTTTTACTTAATTATTTCTTGTCAGTTTACATCAAGTTTTTTCAAACTGGCTAGTTAAACAGAGTGCTTTATTTAGCTTTTTTATTGTTTTAGTTTAACTTTTTTGTTCTAACAGGAATGGATTTCACTTCAAGGAAGTTGTACATGTGGATTTTGTGTGTGCAGCAAATATTTTTTTCTTTTTTTCTAATTTTTTTTTTTTTTACATTGAGGGGAAGACTTAACACATAATTTTTCCCCATCATAGTCATTCTTTCTGATTCTTATACAGCCCTACCACTGAGGTTTTCCCCTGCTGGAAGCTGCAATACAAAAAGCAATCTAGCAAGTACAGCTACATGATAATGTAGTTGTCCAGGGAAGTGACTAATGCAGGCTTTCCCACTGAAATGTCAGTGGTTTCCAGTTTGCATGGTTGAGTGATTCAGCGCATCACTGGGCAGCATAAAATTTCACTGTTGGCAAAAGAAGCAAGCACCTTAAAAATCACAGCAGTCAGATATTCATTCCTATGAGTCTGTGTATGTCTGTGGAACTGTGTATTCAGTTCTGTAGGGATACAAATAAAGCTGGGTGAATATGTGTGTGCATGTGCATACATGTGTGTGTGTGTGTGTGTGTGTGTGTGTGTGTGTGTGTGTGTGTGTGTGTGTGTGTGTGTGTGTGTGTGTGTGTGTGTGCGTGCGTGGGTGTGCATGCGTGTGTGTGTGTGTGTGTGTGTGTGTGTGTGTGTGTGTGTGTGTGTGTGTGTGTCTATCTCTGTCTGTGTCTGTATTACAGTGCCTTTGCCAACAGGGTCCATGGGCCCCCAGGGAGAGCACTACCACCATCAGGATTGACAATTCTATTGTGGGCTGGTGTATGATTCAAAGGTGTGCTAATGGGCAGATAATGAGGTCTTTCTCATTAAAGTTTCTCACCACCCCAGCCAGTAATTGACTGACGTGGTGGGTAATTACAATAAGCAGTGAGCTTTTTTTCTAAATTCCAAGAAGTAATCTGTATTTCTTTTTTTTTTTTCTTATTAAGTATTTTTTTAGTCCAACTACATGTAGGTTTTCAGTCTAGGGTGGTAGGGAGGTTGTTTTTGGTGAGCTAGGATTTTGCAGGGCGTGTCAAGGACAGTTTGTAAAGCTGCATTTTTATGTTATGGTGAAGGATACAGACATCTATGAACTGCTGTACTATGCAATATCACAACTAGCTGATCAGCAAATGAAATTATTAACATAATGGGTGGGAAGACCTGATTCTAAACTCCTTTACGTAAACAGAACCAGAACTTGAGCAAATACTTGTTCTAGGGCCCTAAGTCTATACCATCACATTAACAAAACCAGCTGGTGCAGTAGGTAGCAACTCCCTATAGCCCTCATTTCTAGAATAGGTTACCTTTATGTATCAAGCAGAGATCTTCCACTTGAAAACTTTAAAACCAGTCTGGATAACTGAAGGGATGATCTCAAATTTTCACTTGGGATATAAGAAAAAATCTCCTTAATGGGGGACTATTATCCTCCAACACGTACTGGATGTTACTTTGGGTATGTGTTTTGTGGGTTTCAGTGCTCTCCTTTTTATAACTACAGTGTTATTTCTTTTTTGTTTGTTTTTTTTTATGTGAGCAGCATAATATAGCAGGATTACAAGACTTTTAGCAATCAGATAACATGTCAAAGTTGCAGATAAACTATTCTGGTGAGGTAGTTGTACAGATAATAGGTGAACAGGGTGGGCAAAATATATCTTCACAGTATACCAAATATGTGTAATATATATATATATATATATATAGATATATATATTTATATATATATATATATATACACACACACACACACACACACACATATATATATATATTATGACACTGCTTCTCTGAAATTTATAGACAAATTGTGTAAGAACAAAAATCTATGAAAGTGGGTTTTGAAGGACTTCCTGCACTTGCTTTATACAATGATCACTACTATTTTTCAGAATTTCTAAAGCATTTGTTTGTTTGGGAAAAAAAACAGGCATTTCTCTGTTTGTTGGCTTTTCTAGTCTGTGTGTCTCTAAATCTCTTTGCAGAAGGGTGAATTAGCCAGGGACATAGTTGTCTGGTAGTTGTTCATTGTATAATCTGTTTTATACTGTGATCACTACTGTTTATGAGCACTGTGTAAAGCATGTATTTAATTTTGGGGCAATAATAGTAATTTCTCTATTTTCTGGCTTTTATGGTTTGTGTGCCTCCAAATCTCTTTGAGAAGGGTGAATTAGTCAGTGACTTAGTTGTTTCTTAGTTGTTTTGTTTAATCTGCACTTGAGAGCTGCTTGTGCAGTGCTTTTACATTTTATATTCCAGGGTCAGACATCTTGTGACAGAAGGTGCTTACCTGAGCTCCCTGATTAGGGAAGCACTGGGGGAAGCTGACAGTGTGGTTACTTATTGGCTAGAGGTCATAGGAGTCAGTTTTCAAGTTTTTTTTTTTTTTGTCTGAGAGGCACGTTCCTCTGGGTCACAGTGTTTAACAGTGCCCTGTATAGTACCAAATGATGCCTAAATAGTAAAATGTACCTATAAAGTTAGCATTAGAACTGAAACATGTTTAACAGTGTGGCATTGTACAGAAATAAGGTTAGAGCAGCAAGACTGTGCACTGAATAGCACAACCATATCCTAGCATTATATAACATCTTGCCCTTCATCCCAAAATCTACTCTAGGAGACCCCTGTTAAAACCCAGTCCTTAATCCTAAAAACAACCCTAGTACAGGACCATACAACATGGATATGCAATTTTCAAATGTCTCTGTGGCCAGCTTGGCAGATTTGGGTATACTGAGGCAATGTAGCAATTGTCTAATGTTCTCAGACAAGCAGTTAATCATTAAAGAAAATAATATAGTATGTGAGAGATTTAAATATACAACAGATGTATCCAATATCTGTCAGCATCGGACAACATGGTCAAAAGACCACATTGTTTGCCAAGGATGGGTTGTACCTGCCCTCCCCAGGCTTTCATATATTGGTTAAAACTTTGTTCACAAACCATTTTAGTCTATGCCAAAAAGACAAAATTATCAACATAGTGAAAAAGTCTACAAGCAACCTTAAGGTGCTACTGCTCAATGCTTGGAGCCTAAACAAACTACTCCACGCCCTTCAAATTTCTCCTAACTCTGGAGAATGTAGACATCTGTGCCTTGGCCAAGAACTGGTTTAAAGACATTGAAAGTACTCCAAAAGTGCAAGGCTACATTGCCTTGCACACATGTAGACCAACAACAGCACAGTCTAGGGCCAAAGTTGGAGGCATTTTGATCTGTGTTAGCAATGAACATGCCTCCATATTGTTTAAACATGATGATACCATGGAGCTCATCCATGTACAAGTCACCACAGGTAAGAGCCCTCACCATATCATGATAAGCTACAGGTCACTAACTCTGCCCCTAGAACTCTTACCCAAACCTACTAGAGGCACTCACTATCCAACTAAGCACGCTATTTATGGATGACTTTAACTACATCCTCTACTGACTGGGAAACATACTCTGCCTCAGACTCAAATCATCAATGCCTCCTGGACTTTATTAACATAAAACATCCTGGAACAGATAGTGCACGCTCCAACCAAAGGATCAAACATACTGAATGTGGTACTCACCAACATGGAAGAGTGTTGCAACCCCCATGCCACATCCTCATTACCGAAGTCGGATCACAAAGCTGTCTCATTTGAAGTAAAAATCAACCCAGAATTTCCAGCGAAACCAGTAATATTTAGAAACTATTCAAAGGCAAACTACATCCTATTAAGTGACAGTTTGTCAAAATTTAAAGCCCCCCAATTCCGAGACCATAGCTAACTATCTAGAATTATTCATAGAGTCACTGTACAAACATGTGATTGGCTGAACAGACGCTGCCATACCAACCAGAAATAATCACAGAACAAATGCTAAAAATAAACCCCACAGGTGGAATCATCACCTAAATAGGGTACATAATAAAAAAAGAAAACTCATGGCCAAAAATCAGGAAAACAACTCCCTTAAAGACAAGTGCTCTATTACACAAATAAACAAGAAACTAAAAGGTCTAAGTCCAATAAGGCCAGCTATGAGATCAGGATAGCCTCACAGGCTAAGGACAATCAGAGGCCTTTCTTCAGCGATTGTCAGAACCTTAGAGGTAACACCCAACAGTGTACTGAACTGGTGACAAACAGTGCCACCTGCACCAGCCAAGGTGATATAGCAAATATATTGGCTGATTAATTAATCTCAGACTTCACCCCCCCCCCACTTTCCCCAGCTCCACCAGGTGAAATCCCCTCCAACATACTTCCCTCAGCTATCAGCAGAGACCAGGGGCTGGCAGCACTCACTAAAGCCAAGAACATTGCTTCCATGGGTCCTGACAATATCCCTAGTTGCCACTTGGACAGTATAAAACATGACCTTTTAGGACTTCTTGAGGCATTTTTCGACTACGGCCTTTAAAATGATACATTCCAAGTGAATGGAGGACCACAACAGCCATTCCCCTCCACAAAGGTGGACCATTGACTGACCCAGGGAAGTACAGACCCATCAGTCTAGCAAACCTAACATGCAAAACCGTGAAATTAATTATCATAGAAATGATAAATAAGGACACTGGCAACATACAAACACTGGACACATCCCAATTTGGCTTTGTTAAGGGAAAGACATGCCTACATAACCAGGTAGATTTCTTTGAGAGGGTCACCAAGGCAATGGTCATGGGTAAAATAGTGTACACAGTGCATCTTGACCTAGCTAAGGCATTTGATACAATACCCACTCAGGCATTGTTGACATGCTGTCTAAGCTAGGTGTAAAGCCTTACATAATTCAGTAGGCTGCCAACTGGCTGACAGACAGGGGACAAGAAGTCAGGATCTGTGAGACCACCCCAAGAGACCAGTCACCAGTGGGGTTCCCCAGAGCAATGTGCTGGGCCCACTCCTGTTTGTTTACTTCTTAGAAGTCAAGGTTAACATTAAAGGCTTCTGATTCACCAAGATTGTAAATGACTGTAAATTGGGAGCTATTATACAGTCTCACAAAGACACAAACATATTGCAAGTGGTTTAACATAGTCAGATGACTGATTTCAAAACCACGGCCTAAAACTCAATGCTAAACAGTGCATTATAATGCCCTTTGAGAACTGCCAATGCAAGTTAATTTCTCCATCAATAAAACACCCCTAAGAGTTGACCCATTAGTAACGGATCTGGGAATATATGTAGACAGCAATCTAGCCTTTGACCAACATGTAGCTAAGATAATAAGAACATGATTCTGTGTCATTCTATTTCACCCAACTTAGAGGTAAGTATATGGCATTCAGGTCGAAGGAAGTTATAGTGCCACGCTACTCAGCCCTTATCAGACCTATCATTGAATATAATACCTCCTTTGCCATGTATCTAACCAAACACTTGCAGCAGTTGGAATGCCCACAAAGATTTTGCACCAGGAGAATTCAGGGCATGAATACCCTGCCCTACACTAGTTTTCTACAGGCTGCTGAGATGGACTGGCTTACAGGGCTTCCTCAGACCCAGCTGTGATGGATCTGTTGCACATGTGTATAACAAACAACACCAGAAAAACAAGATCCAGGAATCTGAACTTCACTTGTGACATAAACAAAATGTGCTGAATAGACAGATTGTGTCCCAAAGGATCCCCATGTGATGGAATAGGCTTCCCATCCATGTAAAACACAGTTCATCCCTGACCCTATTCAAACATACCTTGACAACTGGATGGGAAATCGTAAATTTACCTCTGGTCTTACTTCCATGCTCCCTATGGAAAGAGTCTGTCAATAAGAAAAGTATTATCCTATCTAATACCCCTTACATACCACAAACTAAAGAACTAAACAATAAAAACAATAAAAAACAAAATTGGCTGGCAGTGAAATGACAAGGCAGTGTAAAAATAATAATCAACAAATATAGATAATCTACCATTTATTTAGCGCTTTCGTCTGATAAAATAACCAAACTTCTTCAGATAAACTGCATTAAACTGTGCAACCATTTATACTTGAAACAAATGACATCACAAGTTCATCAACCAATAAGAATTCATACCCTCCATATTTAAAAACATAATTAATCATGTTATAAAAATAATTCCTAAACATGAAATATAAAATATACAATATACATAAACTACCTGTCATATGTTCTTAATTTTAAATAACTATTAATGGAAATTATCTCATTTAATCCTGGGGGGGGGGGGTTCCAGCATTCAAATATATTTTCTAGGATACCCTACGTTCGGTCTTGCCAACATAAAATGTTGGACAATCTACGCAAAATGCAACATAGACCACCCCTTACAAATAACAGCTATATTTACCCTTAATATTTATTTTTGTACCACCAATATTATTACTGGTCCCATAAAAAACATATTTACATTGATTACATGTGCCACAAGGAAACATTTTACCTGCCTTGGGAGTTATTTGTTGTCGCTCAAACATATTTTTTAAAATTGGGGCCTCTCCTATAAATGATTTTAGGAACAATACCTAAATTATTAGTTAATCTTAACTCCATTTCTGTAATGTTCCAGTTTTTATTCAAAATATATATGAGAATTTTTCCATTGTCATAAAAAGTTGTAACAAAGGGATAACCCATATTCTCATTTCCATTGTCTCCAGCATTTTGAACTACATCATTGCCCTCATAAAGGGGGACATTATTACTGTCAATGATATTATAATGCATATTCCCCTTATTCACCACTTCCTGTCCCTCATGATGTTCACCAAACAATGGAATATAAACACCTTGATTACATTTTGAAATAACTTCATTAAGTATTTGGTTTACAATCCTACGAGGATATCCCCTGTTATAAAAAACATATTAGATATATACATACACTCATTTAAAAAGTCATCACAGTTGGACACCATATGTTGGTAAGACCGAGCGTAGACTATCCCAGAGAATATACGAGCATATCTATGATATTTCTCATTGTAAAGATACGAATGCTCTTTACAAACATATAAAAGTATTTCCTAATTATTGTTTC